>NC_057807.1:534605370-534759927 GCF_018294505.1 Triticum aestivum | reverse complement strand
TTATAATACATGTTTAACACATTTTTTATATTTATTGTACACAATTAACCTCTTTAAAATCCCAAATCCTAAAAAGTGGGCGGATGCTAATTTGTCTTACAGAGCAGCCGGGCTTGCGCGCCGTCCGATCCGCATCTCGCGGTCACGCGCGTTTCTAGTGGAAACAGGGGAAACCGTCGATGCGCGCGCCAAGTGTCCCCTGGTCGTGGTGTCGTGGTCGAGACCCGTTGGGTGCTCAGTGCGGTTGCGTCTCGCCTCCCCTCTCCTGTTCCTCTCGACTCCCCATTCCTCCCATTCGAAACTTCTCCCGAGCGCAGCGGATCGGATCTCGCCTTCCAATCCCCCCAACCCATCCCCCAAATCCACCAGTCGAGACTTGTAGGACGTGAGGTTTCGATGCATATGCCTGTGTATTCCCCTAACTTGGTATCACCTACGTACAGAGAAAATAAAACGACAAACTAAATAGCTGATGATTAAGAAAACATGGTAATAATATGACGAAGCATGAACAGTATAATCACCAACCATGGAATGAGGCGACCAACACAAGACTCCTACACAATCTTGAAACTACTTGCTCACTGAGTTGACCCAAGGCGCCTGGGCTGGATTGGCTCGCGCGATGCAAAGCTAGTTGATTGAAAATAAAATCATGTGAGGAACAGTTAACAGAAGCGTCAGTTTTATTATCATGAATTTGTGCTTGCAGAAAAAAAGGGGAAACAGACATGGACTCACTTGACATAGTTGCTCTTTTGTGAGGGCGTTGTTGCCCTTCATCGCCTTCGCCTCTCATCAGCGGGCGCTTGTTTTTCGTCATCGATCTTTAATTTCAAGCCAGCCTGAACCCTGAACACAAGGAATAAATTCAACAAACACTGATTGATATGGTTGACAAAAAAATGGAGACATTGGATCTGTCCATATAGGAGTACAATAGATCGGAGGAAGAAGCTACGACAAGAAAAATAAAAAACCCTAGGTACGGCGCTGGATTAATGTGGCGGAGTCGCTCTACGAAACTGCTGGGTTGGTTGAAGAACCCATACACAACCAAGATATAATGATTTTGAATACGATCTCGGACAAACCAAGCAGCCAAAATTTCCCCGTCGGTGGAGAAGGATATACCTCTGAAACAAGCTCAATGGCCGCCGCTGGGTTCGTCGACGGGTGGACCTCTGCTCCAACTAGTCCAGCCGCCTTCTAAAAAAAAAAATTGTCCTGCCCAGCCGCGAGAGGGATGGCTTTCGCCCAAAGGGGCGTTTTACGTGGACCAGCCCACTAGTTCCTGCTTCAGTTTTGGGCTTGCCTCAAAAATAAATTTCTATTCAGCGAAATCACTAATTGAGGATCACTCCCACCTCCCTAGGTTCTGACAAGTGGCGCGCTGCATTTGCGCCACTTGTCGCAACCTGTGAGTTTTCCTTTTTTCATAGATCCGTTTATTCAAAAGGTTTTATCTCTTAAACCATGCGTTCAAATCTCGAACCCTTTTCACTGTTCGATTTCTCGCGTCGAGATTTTCAAAACTAGATCACATGTTGATAAATTTTCACGAACTTTTTTCACGAAAAAACCGGTCAAAAAAACCGTATGAAAAAATTGAACCGGGAGCATGGTTTTTTCCCTTTCCGAAAGAGGTACAGCTCGTGCCTCTCACGAAAACACAACCATGCCTTTTGTGGAAGCAAAACCGTGCCTCTCGCATAAGGAAAAAGACAGAAAATGTGTTTTTTTTCCTGAGAGGCACGACCGTGCCTCTCGCGGAAGTAAAATCGTGCCTCTCGCGGAAGGAAAAAAGACAAAAAAAACATGTTTTTTTTTTCGTTTAAGAGAGCACGGCCGTGCCTCTCGTGAAAGCACAACCGTCCCTCTCGCGGAAGCAAAGTCGTGCTTCTCGCGGAAGAAAAAAAACAAAAAACGTGTTTTTTTGGTTTCCGGCCGTGCCTCTCGCGAAAGCAAAGAAGTCTATCAATTTGAAAAAAATAATTATCAAACTAGAAAAATCAAAAGCTTGAAAAAGGTTCGCCATTTCCAAAAATGGTCTCCCATTCGAAAAAGTCCACTAATTGGAAAAAAGTGCACAGAGTCCAAAACAGTCCGCAAATTAAAAAATGTTCACGAATTCAGAAAAAAGTTCCAGAATTCAAAGCAACTAATGAATTTGAGTAAAGATCATGAATTGGGAAAAATTCACAAATTAAAAAGCACACAAATTCAAAAAATTGCAAAACTTAAATTTTTTGCATTTTATGAAATTCATTAAGACAAAAATTGCGGACGAATAAAAAAATATTAACAAAATTGAAAAAGATTATGAGAATTTAAAAGTTGTTCTTGATTCTAAAAAAATGATTTTGAAAATAAGTTAATGAAATGTAAAATGAAAAAGAAAAAAACAAGGAAAAAGACAGGATGCCGGAAGAAAAACAAAAAAAAAAGAATTTTCGGCCGTTTTTTTAAGGGATAAGAATTTTCTGTCGTGTGTTTAGGTGGATGACGTTACTTGGGCCGTGAGCCCGTTGTGAACACCATCCGCTGCCACTCAAAAAAATAACCGAAGCGGCTCGGTCAAGCACTCTGGCGGACAACCCTAAAAAAAAAAGAACCATAGCGGACGCACGCACCGATCGACGAACGCACGGAGCCACGGAACCCTAACGACTTGGGCACCAGCGCGGTGTCGCCAGGAGCAAAGCAAGGTAATTTCTCCCCCAATCCCTGCTCTCCTCCCGTGCTTGCTGCTGCTGTGCGCTTCCGCTTCGCTTGCTGGCTTTGCGATCAATCAGTGTTTGTCGAAATTTTGTTCCTTCCCGCAAAAGAAATAAAATTAAAAAAAAATTGATCCTTGTTATCCTATTCAGGCTGGCTTGCAATTAAAGGTCGATGATGAAAAACAAGCGCCGTCTGATGAGAGGCGATCAAGAGCAAAAACGCCGTTACAAAAGAGCAACTAGGCCAAGTGAGTCCATGCCTGTTTCCCGTTCCCTGCAACGTGCACATTCATAATGATAAAATCGACGATTCTGTTAACTGCATGACACGTGATTCTATTTTGAATTAACTAGCTTTGGATGGTACCTCCGTAGCGACATGGGGCGGCTCGAGTGAATCCAATCCAGGCGCCTCGACTGAACTCACTGAAGCAAGCTCCTTACCGATATCCGGCAGCTCGAGTGAATCCAGTCCAGGGACCCTGAGTGAACTCAGCGAGCAAGTAGTTTCAAGATTGAGGAGGAGTGTTGTGTCGCTTGCTTCATTCGATGGTTGGTGATTATACTGTTAATAATTTCTCATATTACCTTGTTTTAAGTTCAGGTATTCAGTTCGCACGTATGACTCTCTCCCTCTCCAGGTGATACCAAATTACGCGAATGCACAGGCACATGCATCGAAAGCTCATGTCCTGATGCCACGTGTTTCCTGACATCGATAATTTTGATTCCGTATACTTGCCCTAGAAGGAAGATCACTGAAAGTTTGACGGTAACCTTTTCTTGATTATTAATTATGCTGATTTATACGCTGCACCTGTAATGATTAATTCAGTATAGCCATTGCCCTGTGCTCATTTCAGATTAAAGTGCGCCTTCCCGATGATCAGATTGTCACTGGGTGGATAGATAATCCTGAGTTATATGTTCATTTTTTCATCATCAAAATCAAGAACGTTGATGTTATTGATCCCACCCATCTATATCATCTAAGTCTTGATCGTGCCACGCAGTTTGAGCCTTATAGGAAGGTAGCAGCTGTATGGCGCTATTATGATTCAGGAGAATTAAATACCAGAAGCGGAGTAGATCTCGCCTCTGTATTTGCTCGTACCGATGAGAGGATGTTAAGCACATGCCGAATCCATGAGGTGAGCTAGCTGCTTTAGTTTGTATAGTTCAAATAAATAACTGTTTGACGGTATGAATGGCTTAATCTATATTCTATCATTGTATGCGCTGATGCATATCCTTAGTTTCACGCGTTATGAATTGCATTTTTCATGCATAACTTTATCCCCATGTTTGTGGTAGGTGGGGATTGGAGGTCCCCTTGTTGATTTTGATGGCAACTTTGTTGGGATGAACTACTCTGGTACCAAAGAACGAAAGACCCCCTATGTACGAAGGCCTTCAATTCGTGAATTCATGTGGTTTCGCGGGATGGTCAGGTATGCGCACATTCAGTATTGATGAACCACACTCTGTTTCTTCTCTCTGACTGCATCCTACAGTACATCTCCCTGCCCTATTTCTATTTGAGTTTGTGTAAGGTGTATCATTCTGTACGCCAAAGAGCAGCTTTCGAGGTTTACAAATTTATCCCCAAAACTGCTCATTAGCAATTTTGTACTTGTGTTTTTTTTTTTGACATCTCCTGTTGCTCTGCATCTTTGACCATCTCTTTTCCTGTACCCAACAAGCTGCATTTGCAATGTACTAGATTACGGTTGTTATATTAATCTGGCGCTAATAAATATTTCTGCTACACTCTAAACTTGCATTTAAACAGACCCATGGAGAATTTTTTTAAAATTTTATTAAATTTTTGATGTAAAATATATGCAACTATTTGGTGCTCCCTTTTTCTATATTTCCCTTGTTTAATACTCTAATTTTGTGCATGGTGTGTGTCTCTTGATATATTATCCTTTTGGATTTATCACAGTGAGTTTTCTACATTGTGCTGCAGTGTTAACGAAGAGGTTGACGAAGCTGCAAGTGCAAGAATTAAAATTCGTTTTGGAGACCCAGGTCTCCTCGTGGCAGCAGGTGAGCAAATTTATTGATATTGGCTGTAAGCCAGAATGAGAGCCCTGGACCCAAGAGGTGTGGCTGTCCCGTTGAACCACAGGGAGGAATTAAGTGGAGACGGGAAGTTAGATTGTGTTCCTCATACTGGGTCCATGGTCATTTGTGAGGCTGAATGGGAGATTATGGGATCCTATCCATTAATTTGGTGTGTGGTCATATACTGTTAGTACATAGAAAAAACATACTGACTAAACAGTACTGGCATTATGTCTTCACAATTTTATTTATTTGATAAACCAGGTGAATGCCTGCGTGTTGCTATGGAAATCATAAAAATATATTGAATCATGCATGTGGCACATCAGTCTGCAAATCCGCGGTCACAGAAACTGACCTGTAGATAGGAAAACAAGATGATATAGAAACATCAAAACTCTGAGGAATACTCATATGACATAATTGGCAAACCCTTAAACAAGATGTCGAAATGGTGCGGTGGAAGAAGGAAGATGGATCATCACCATCACACTCCAATTTTCTTGGATTACATATTGAAACTACAATGGCCAGGGTGACCCCTTGGCAGCCAGTCCATTTTTACTTACTTTGTTGAGTACCTTATGTTGCATGCGCACACTCTGAAAACTTTATGAAACACTTTTAACTTGTGTATCATGCTAGGCGGGCAATACATAAATCTTCTCGATGATATGTTCAAGAAGGATATCTTGAGGAAACCATTGGGAGGTTTTGGTTTAGAAATGGATCGGAGTGCCTACTCACTTGCTTCAGAATCAAGCAAACGTCTTGCTTCAGAAATGGATCGTAGTGTTGTCTCACTTGCCTCATTCAATGGTGATGACTCTGTAATACAGTCCTTACTTTTCCATTTTTTTAATTGTTCAATGATTGATAACTGACATGACTATCTCTGTAGGATTTGCAAAGAAGTTTTCTTGCACAGGTGTATTTGTAAAGGGCAAAAAATGCTCTGCAACAATTCTGACTTCAGCAAGTTTGGTTAGAGTTCCTGGCAGTGCACACATGATTGATGATAACTTATGGGTTGTTACTGCTAATTGCTAGTATCATTCTTTTTTTGCATTTTCATTTCAGATACTGGTTATTAACATAACCTTATTATTGCAGATTGAAGTTTGCCTTCCAGGCGGATTTCGAGTTGTAGGGATATTGAACTGTTATAATTTACACTACAATGTTGCTCTTGTTGACATCATGGGATTCTGGCGTCCTCGCACAATAAAAATCCATGGGCATCCAGTTACCTCATCTATGGACGTAATAGCTATGGGTAGTCTTTTTGCGCGTCGCAAACTAATGGCTGTTGAGGGGAAGGTGTTGATTGGCAAACAAAGCAAACTTGATTGCAAAGAACTTTGTGTTTCCACCTGTGTAATCACCAAGGTATTTCTTGTGGACCTCCCCAGTTCCTCTAACATGCCAAAAAGTTATTAGCGTTCCTTTTGTTGAACTCTTGTATGTTGTTCCTTTTATCTTGCTAGGCTGGGATTGGGGGGCCTCTTATTGACAATGACGGGAATTTTGTTGGAATGAACTTTTATGATGAGGAAGAAACTCCGTTCCTGCCGAGGGATGTTATTCACCGCCTCTTATTGAACTTCAATAAAACACGGTATGTCTTAAAAAAGAAGCTTGTAGGTTTTAGGGTTGTTGTCCTATCTGTATATTCATCTCTAGTTTTCACATCATTCAATCATTTTCACTTAAACATAATTTTGGCTCAATTATTTTGGGCTGATATGACAACTTGTGTGTGCCCCGAAGCATAATACTGTGCACTGATGTAGTGATGTAATGGTACATGATTCCAATAACTTAATTCATCAGTGTGTTCTGTTGTTATCTACCATTATCATACTCTGCACCCTCTCATCGTGCTCTTATCCTTTTCTATTTTTTAATGCATTAAGATGGTATGTCATTGGTTTAAACTTAACTTGTTTCCTCGTGGTAAAATTGATTTTGGGTGTAGTTTCACGGCTAGTGCAGATGATACTACTGTCGAGGGTGTTGAAACCAGGTATTCTTTCTTAAGTACGGAATTGTTTGAAATAATTTATTCAGTAACTCTTATGCCTTTTGAAATGACTTTCAGCAACAGATGGATGTTTCCTGGTGGGACACACGGAAACACTGAATCTATTGCAGCAACTGATGGAAACAAGTATTCTTTCTTAGACATGTTAATATCTATCTATAACATCGTTTAGAATAGATCTCTTCATTGACTTGTACTTTCTTGCTCATGACAGATGGCCGTTGCCTGAGCCACGCTACGTCGGTCGTAGGGACATCCATTTGCCACTTCAGAAATGGCCTCTGGGTCGCCGAAGGCCTCTGCCTGTGTGATGTCACGTTGGTTGTAGAGCTGACGATCGCTGCAAGTATTGACGATGTTTTCTTGTCCATTGGTGCTGGGACCTCCATCCTCAGCTGCTCGAGTACTAGTAGTATTAATATTGCTTCCTCTATAACGTGCTCCTAATACTAGTAGTAGTATGATCTATAGTGTTTTGTTGGTGGTTGGCTATCAGTCCTGCATTCTGAACCGTTCGCTTTGTGTCGCTAGAGTTCTGTTATCATCGGAACCAATTAATGTTATGGTGTTCTGTATGTGTAGATGGGTAAACCCTGTCACAAGACCATGTGGTCTAAACATAGTGGTATCCATTGATTTATGTTTTTGACTCGTCTCCTGGGTAGGAATAGCAGTAGCAAGAGGCATCTTCAGGAGCCATCGGTAACGCTAGAATCTAATGAGCTTGCCATCGCTTATACGTATGAATGATTGCGTGCAGAGGCGTTGAAAATGCTTTCAGTTGCCGCATCGGCAACAAGGAGGTGAAGGCCGTGCCATGGCCTTTCTGCCTCCATCCAGTGCTGCCACCGCAAGCGAAGCTTTAGTGTGTCGATCTCTGCTTTGATGCAACAGATTGCAAGCCCACACAATTCTTCGGATATCCATTAATTGCACAAGGCACTTAGAGCAACTCCAATGCGCCTACCCAAACTGTCCGTGTGTGCCTATTTGGGTTAAAACGGACACAAAATTCGGCCCAATGCGCCGATGCAAATGGACCAGCGTCCGTCTTTGTTCGTGTGTGACCCATTTCAGGCCCAAATTTGGGACACGTTTGCGTCGGTATGGACACGCAATGGACGAGCTCCACACCCGCCCTTGTCCTCCCCTTGGCCCGCTAGTCGGTGATACATTGGACATCCCCTCTTCCTCCCATCGACACATAGCACACTCGGCAGCCCCACCCGGGTGCCCAGGCCGGCCGCCCGCACCCACTTACCCCCCCCCCCACCCCACCCAGCAGCATGTCACCTCCCGACGGCCACATACTCTGGCGTTTGGTAGACCGTTTTCAACGCCGACGCTACCACCTCCTCGCCTCCCTCTGCCGGCAGCACACAAGCGTGGCTACCTCGCTCGCCGGACGCCGCCACGTACGCCTCCACGCCGACATACCTTCTACCTGGTCTTGGAGCGGCCCGAGGCTCTTCAACGGCAGGCTTCCTCCACGATACCCGCAAGGTGTTCGACGGTTTGTCCACAAGGTACAAGTGGACTCTAACTACGAGTATTGTTTCCACAATTTCATTTGCGATTCAAATGATTCTTCATCCGATGATGAGGAGATTGTGGTTGCTGCTTTGGTCGTCCATGACCACATAAGTAGGTAGCGGCCGATGTTCAGGGGCTTGATCCCGGAGATTACTTTGGTGTTGAATCGGAACCAAGAGAGCCGCCATTGCCGACTCTGGTAAGACTACTTCAAGTCCCCTAACCTGCTCTTCAAACACCATCTATTCCGACGTCGTTTCCGGATGGCTAGACATGTGTTCAACCTTATCCGGGAGAGGGGGTGGCGTACTATAACTATTTCGAGTGCAAGGAGGATGCCCTGGGAAAGATTGGCTTCTCCTCTTATCAGAAATACACTGCAGCTATTCAGATACTTGCTTACGGAGTACCCGGTGATCTCATTGATGAGTATGTCCGAATGAGCGAGTCCACATGCCTAGACTCCATGTATAAGTTTTGCAAGGCTGTGGTATCAGTGTTTGGGCCGGAGTACTTGAGAGAGCCAACCGATGCAGATATAGCCCGACTGGCGATCAATGCAAGTAGGAGCTTTTCGGGGATGCTTGGTAGTATAGATTGTATGCACTGGCAGTGGAAGAACCACCCTTCTGCTTGGCAGTGGCAGTATATGGGCCATATCAAAATTTGCAATGTCATACTTGAGGCCATGGCTTCACCAGATCTCTGGGTTTGGCACTCTTTCTTCAGCATGGCTGGATCTTACAACGACATCAACGTGCTTTAGATCTCTCCGTCGTTTGCAATGCTTGTAGAAGGCAACTGCCCGGAGGTCAATGTTGAGATCAATGGTCACCACTACGACAAAGGATACTATCTAGCTGACGGTATCTATCCTCAATGGACTACTCTTTTAAAGACAATCCCCAACCCTGTACAAGAGAAGAGGAAGAGATTTGACCAAGAACAAGAGAGTGCTAGGAAGGATGTGGGGCGTGCCTTTGGTGTTCTTCAATCACGACGGGGCATCGTTTGGTATCCTGTTAGAACTTGGAGAACCAAGAAATTGTGGGAGGTGATTACTGCTTGTGTGATCATGCACAACATGATCATAGAACATGAGCTTCCGGATGATATCTACGACCAAGGGTTTGTATTTCAGGGTGATAATGTTGTGTCTGAGCATGAAGGAGTGGCAACGTTTGCACGCTTCACCGAATTTCATCATCAAATGCGTGATTGGAAAACTCACATTCA
Organism: Triticum aestivum; assembly: GCF_018294505.1. NCBI lineage: Eukaryota > Viridiplantae > Streptophyta > Magnoliopsida > Poales > Poaceae > Triticum > Triticum aestivum. Next base: position 534,750,324 of record NC_057807.1, on the reverse strand, counting down.
ACTGCAAATTGATTTGGTTGAGCATATGTGGGCTCACATTGACAATCAATAGATGTGTCAGCTATTTTTTCTTTCAAATGTATTTGAGGAAATTTAAATTTTATTTGGCTTGTAAACTATGAGATATTTATATTTTGTTTGAATTATGTGAATTTTGACCAATTTTGTGCAACAAAAAACCACCAGAAATTATGGTATATACTGAAAAAACTGGAGAACTGACAGAAAATGAGATCCGAACTACCACAATAAAAACATCAGATATTATCTACTGCATACCCAGCCAAACATCAGATATCATCTAGTGCATACCCAACCAAACATCATACTCACACAGTGATCCAGATGACACATACAGGTCCACAAAAAGGAGTTTCATAATAGTCATTGCGGGCAGGAGTTGGGCCTGTTGCTTTATTATTGACGGGAGGAAATAAACGGAATAAGTCAGACGAAGGCTCCTGAAAGCAATCATTGATAGTACCAAAACAGAGCGAAGACTGATTTCTTTGTCATGTAAAAGGCGAACACAAATCACAACAAGCATTAAAAGGGAAACCAACCAAGGTATTCTATGAACAATCACAGGGATTTGGATCATTTGGCCCACTTTACATGGGGTTTGATGATTTAACCCAGGGTTATGTCAATGCCTAGTGGTCCCGGCCCCACCCGATTGGGGGGGCAAATTATCAAAGTTAGAAAGTAAACTGGGGCAAAAGATCCAATTTCTCGAACAATCAATTATCACTGTATCAGAAAGCCTGTCATCCACTGCCCCATTACGAGCTCTACATAAAAAAGTGTAATAGGGCTGTTAGTACATTAAACGTAAAATATTTCTTGTTTAACCCTACAGTATGATTGCTGTATATAAAATATTGGGATCCTACAATATCGATTCCCCGTTCTCCGAGATCCCCAATTCATCCACCAAACCCTACTTCGACTATTGGGACGTGACAACATCCTCCTCAACTATATAGCTTAATGTTTCAGTCTGACCAGAAGTGTTGATACACAACAGCTATTGACCAGTAAGCAGTGATGGTGGCATCCCAATCCGATGTGGACAACTTATATGTCAAGTCTCAACTACTAGAATTCAAAGAATGTTTGCATTATCCAATCATCTGCTGCCGCGATCGAACATTCGTGGATGCTGCTTAGTCAAGTCAAATTAAGCACCTCTTGCTTGTAGACCAAGGACTGGTATAATCATGTACTTACTCCTAGCTTTTTGTTTTACGGGAAGTACGTAATTACTCCCAATTAGCCTAACTAGTTAGCTACTCATAGTGTTTGCTAGTCCCGAGTGCATGATACCGGCTAACAGTGGCGGAGCTAGACAAAATTATCTGGGGGGGCGAAAGGTAAATATGAGTGCTTGGGGGGGCCAAAAGCAAAAAAATTCTCATCTAAGTCCTCATAATAATTTTTTCTTCACAAGTTGCTTCAATATTGAGGGGCCACAGCCCCCCAGGAAGCTACATAGCTCCGCCACTGCCGGCTAAGATACCATCACTATGGGCAGCCTTTGTTCGACCTTAGTTAGTACTCGGATCTAACCCTGGTCGACTCATGGATTGGCCGGCTCTCACCAGCTACACCACGGTCATGATCATCTTCTCCCTGCCACTAAGTGCTTCCCAAGACCGGCTTGTCCCCGGCACCATCGTCTCCAATGATGGTGGATTCGCCCTGGGCTTCTTCAACCCCTCCAACTCCACTCCGGCCAGCCTGTACCTAGGCATATGGTATAATGACATTCCTGAGCTCACTGTTGTGTGGGTCGCCAATCGAGATGCCCCGGCCACCAACACAACTTCCTCAACACCGAAGCTCTCCCTCACCAAGAACTCTAATCTGGTTCTCTCCGACGATGGTCGCGGGAGCCGTGTCATTTGGGCAACAACCAACGTGTGACCACTGGTCTGGTCTCGTCTACCCCAACGGCGGTGCTTCTGAACACCGGTAATCTTGTAGTTCGATCGTCAAACGGCACCATGTTGTGGCAGAGCTTCGACCACCGCACAGACATATGTTCCTTCCTAGCATGAAGCTCGGCATAAACTACAAGCCGCATACCACCACCATGCCTTCTCCCTTCACTGACTTGATGCCGGCTTATAACTTGTCCCTAACCTTCATGTCTTTATTTGAGTAGTTGTACTATTTCTTGAGGATATGGTTGAACCCTACATGATTTTTGAGTTCGAGGAAACAGGAAAAATGAAAGCAAAAAAAACTGACCGGAAGCTTCCACGAACCGCCCAAAACCGAATGGAAGGTTCTAAAACAGGAGCTAGTGGGCCGGCCCAGATAAAACGCTCCTTCGGCCAGAGATCAATCCCTCTCGCGGCTGGACTAAGTTGGACAAGAGGTCGCCTAAAAAAAAGGTCGGCTCAAAAAACAAAAGTTGGAGCAGAGGTCCTTCCGTCGACGAATCCAGCGGCGGCCGGTGAGCTTGTTTCGAAGGTATCCCTTCTCCACCTCCGGTCGAATTTTGGTTGCTTGGATTGTCCGAGATCTAATTCAAAATCTCTCTTTCTTTCTTGGTTGTATACAGATACTTCAACTAACCCACCCAGTTTCTTAGAGCGATTCCACCACAGTAATCTGGCGCAGTTTCTATGATATTTTTGACCTAGTTTCCAACTCCGATCTATTTGTGTACGGATAGCCAATTTGTCTGGCAACCATACCCAATTCTAGTTGTGTAATCAGATCAACCTGTGTTAGTTGAATTTCATTCGTTGCTGCTCAGGCTGGATTTGAGAAGATCGATGATGAAAAACAAGCGGCGGCTGGTGAGAGGCGATGAAGAGCAACGCCCTTACAAAAGGGTAGCTAGGCCAAGTGAGTCCATGCTGTTTCCCTTCTCCTGCAAGTACATATTCACAATAAGTAGTAAAATTGACGCTTCTGTTAACTGTATCACACATGATTTTATTTTCAGTTAACTAGCTTTGTGTGGTAGGTACCTTCGTAGTGAGATTGGACAGCTCGAGTGAATCCAGTCCAGGCGCCCTGAGTGAACTCAGTGAGCAAGTAGTTTCAAGATTGCGTAGGAGTGTCGTGTCGCTTGCTTCGTTCGATGGTTAGTGATTATACTTGCTGTTAATACTTTCTCATATTGCCTGTTTTTAGTGACCAGTTATTTTGTCTGCACGCTTGACTTTCTCTCTGTGCGTAGGTGATACCAAGTTACGTGAATGCACAGGCATATGCATTGAAACCTCATGTTCTGATTCTGAAGCTACAATCCTGACATCGAGACGGTTGATTCCACCTACTCACCCAGCTGCAAGTTTGAATGTAACTTTTTTCTCTATTCTTTTCCTTGGTTATTAGTTATGCTTATATATATGTTGCACCTGTAATCATTAATTCACCTTGCGCTCATTTCAGATTAAAGTACGCCTTCCGAATGATCGGATTGTCACTGGGCGGATAGAGGATCCTAAGATATATGTTGATTTTTTCATTGTCAACATCAAGAACGTGTCTGGTGTTGATGCCGCAAGTCTGCCGTGACATGCAGTTTGAGCCTCATACGAAGGTAGCAGCTGTATGCCGCTGTTTCAGTTCAGGATTTTTAACTGCCACAAGTGGACTAAATCTCGCCTCTCCAACCAATGAGACAATCGTAAGCACGTGCCGGATCCACAAGGTGAGCTGCTTTTATACAGTTTCAGCCATTATGAATTGCATGCATTTTCTCTGTGTAACTTCATGGTCACTTCTGTGCTAGGCGGGGATTGGAGGCCCCCTTGTCGATTTTGATGGCAACTTTGTCGGGATGAACTCCTCTCGTACCAAAATGGAGAAGACTGCCTACGTGCGAAGGGAGGGAATTTTCCGATTCTTGGTGCTTCACGGGAAGGTCAGGTATGTACACTGTCAGTATTGATGAACTGCCCTTCCTTCTTTGGCTTACTCATGCTTCTCTCTTACTGCATCCTATTGTACATATCCCTTCTATTTTTATTTGAGTTTGTGTGCAAGGTGTGTCATTCAAAGCCAAACAGCAGGTTCGAAGGTTTACGAGTTAATATCCCAAAAACTGTACCATTAGCTATTTTTCTACTCATGTGTTTCTTTTCTTAAATTGTTTAGATCTGCACTGCACTAGATTAAGGTTGTTATTTCAATGCCGGCGCTAATACATATTTCTGTTGCACTTGAACTTACATTTAACAAGAAGACCCATGGGGAAATTGTTTAAGATTTTCTTACATTTCTCTGCTGTGAAATATCTGTAACTATTTGGCTCCCTTGTTCTAAATTTCCCTTGTTTAATACTTGCTCATTTTTTGTATGTGGTTGCGATACATTGCCTTCGTGGATTTATCACTTTGAGTTTTCTGCGTTACGCTGCAGTGTTAGAGTTAAGGAAGGGTTTGATGATGCTTCAAGGGCAAGAATGAACAGTGAGATGAAAGCAATTAGGCCAAGTGAGTCCATTTCTGCTTCCTTTTCCTGACTATTCATGGTAGATTGTTCTGTTAACTGTATCACACATGATTTTATTTCAATTAACTAGGTTTGAGTGCTAAGTCCGTAGAGAAATTGAGTAAATCCAGAAAAGGTGCCTTGAGTAAGCAAGTACTTTCCAGATTAAGCATGAGCATTGTGGCGCTGGCCTCATTCGATGGTTGGTGATTATACTGTTAATAATTTCTCATGTTACCTTGTTTTTTTATGATCAGCTATTGAGTTTGCATGTATGACTCTCCCTCTCCAGGTGATACCCAATTACACGAATGCACGGGCACATGCATCGAAAGCTCATGTCCTGATGCTACGTGTTTCCTGACATCGATAAATTTGATTCCTTATACTTGGTGGTTAGGGAAGATCACTGAAAGTTTGACGGTAACCTTTTCTGGATTATTAGTTATGCTAATATATTTGCTGCACCTGTAATGATTAATACAGTACATCCATTGCCATGTGCTCATTTCAGATTAAAGTACGCCTTCCTGATGATCAGATTGTCACTGGGTGGATAGAGAATCCTGAGATATATGTTGATTTTTTTATCGTCAAAATCAAGAACGACGATGTTATTGATCCCCTCCATCTATGTCATCTAAGTCTTGATCGTGCCACGCAGTTTGAGCCTTATAGGAAGGTAGCAGCTGTATGGCGGCATTATGATTCAGGAGAATTAAAGGCCACAAGTGGAGTAGATCTTGCCTCTGTATGCGCTCTTACAGATGAGGAGATGTTAAGCACATGCCGTATCCATGAGGTGAGCTAGCTGCTTTAGTTTGTACAGTTCAAACATATAACTGCTGCATGATGGTATGAATGGCTTATATCATTGTATGTGCTGATGCATATCCTTAGTTTCAGGAATTATTAATTGCATTTTTCATGCATAACTTCATCCTCATGTTTGTGCTAGGTGGGGATTGGAGGTCCCCTTGTTGATTTTGATGGCAACTTTGTTGGGATGAACTGCTCTGGTACCAAACAAAGAAAGACCCCCTACGTACAAAGGCCTTCAATTCGTGAATTCATGTAGTTTCGCGGGATGGTCAGGTATGCACACTTTCAGTATTGATGAACAAACACTCTGTTTGGCTTACCCATACTTCTCTCTCACTGCATCCTACACTACTCCTCCCTGCCCTATTTCTATTTGAGTTTGTGTAAGAGCAGCTTCCGAGATTTACAAATTTATCCCCAAAACTACCTCATTAGCTATTTTGTACTTGTGTTTTTTTACTTTTTTTACATCTCCTGTTGCTCTGCATCTGTGACCATCTCTTCCTGTAGCCCAACAAGCTGCATTCTGTCCCAACATAAGTGTCGCTGATTTAGTGCAACATTAGTACAAAGTTGTACTAAGTCTGCGGCACTTATTTTGGGACGGAGGGAGTACATTACGATTGTTAAATTGATCTGGCGGTAATGCATATTTCTGCTACACTCTAAACTTGCATTTAAACAGACCCATGGAGAAATTGTTTTATATTTTTTTAAAATTATCTGCTGTAAAGTATATGCAACTATTTGGTATATTTCCCTTGTTTAATACTCTCATTTTGTGCATGGTATGTGTCTCTTGATATCTTCTTTTTTTGGATTTATCACGGTGAGTTTCCTACATTGTGCTGCAGTGTTAAGGAAGAGGTTGATGAAGCTGTAACTGCAAGATTTAAAAGTCGTTATGGAGATTCAGCTTTCCTCAGGGCAGGAGGTGAGCAAATTTATTTCATAGGATATTGGCTGTTTAGGCCAGAATGAGACAGCCCTGGACCCAAGAGGCGCGGCTGTCCTTTGACAGCCGTTGAACCACAGGGAGGAAGATGAGACGGGAAGTTAGATTGTGTTCCCCATAATGGGTCCATGGTCAAGCTGAATGGTAGCCTCCCCATTTTTATGTGATAAATGACCTAACTGGAGATTATGGGGATCCTATCCACTCACTTGGTGTGTGGTCATATACTATTAGTACATAGCAAAAACATACAGACTGATTAGTACTAGCATTATGTCTTCACAATTTTATTTATTTGATAATCTAGGTGAATGCCTGCTTGTTGCTATGGAAATCATAAAAATAAATTTAGTCATGCATGTGGCACATCAGTCTGCAAATCCATGGGCACAGAAACTGACTTGGAGTTAGGAAAACAAGATAACATAGAAATATCAAAACTGTGAGGCATACTCATATGACATACTCCTCCCGTCCCATAATACAAGAGCGTTTTTGACACCACTAGTTTAAAAAATGCTCTTATATTATGGGACGGAGGGAGTATTTGGCAAACCCTTAAACAAGATGTGGAAATGGTGCGATGGAAGAAGGAAGATGGCACAACCCCACCTTTTTTCTTGGAATACATATTTTTTTTCGAGAAAACGCAAAAAGGCTTTTGCGTTTCATTATATTGAAAAGAGAGGGATAGTTTGTTACATCCTCCTAGGAGGCACCATTACAGGTGAGAAACACAAAATAACTTTAGTGGACATCCCAGGTCTGTGGGAGGATGACACGCAGGCCTCGAGCACCCGCGGTCGCCCAGAGCGCAGCTTCTTCTTTTATCTTTGCAACTAGGACGCTAGTCGAAGGGGTGGCTGCATTGAAGACACAATCGTTGCGATGCTTCCAGGTCATCCAAGGGATCAGCAGCGCCGCGGATGTAAGTCCTTTGCGCATCAGCTTGGGTGTGGTCTGCCGCGCCGTGTGCCACCAGGTCGACAGGGAGGTTTCACCGTTAGGCGCGTTGCAAGGGAGGCGCAGCCAAGACAGGATGTCGTGCCAAATCTGCTTGGTAAAGGGGCAGTCCATGATCAGGTGGTTCATCGATTCCGGCATCTGATCACATAGCGGGCAGCGAGGAGGGTGCGGCAGTCCACGGCGAGCGAGACGATCAGTTGTCCAGCAGCGTCCCAAGCTAGCGAGCCAGTGGAAGAACTTCACTCGCGGGGGGGGGGGGGGGGGGGGGGGGGGGGCAGCCTTTCCAGTTATGTTTCCATGCCGGGCAGGAAGTAGAGCCATGGAAGGTGGCGAGGTACGCAGACTGGGCGGTGTATGTGCCAGCAGCATTCCACTTCCAATGGAGCTGGTCTGGATCACCAGAGAGAGTGATATTCTCAATGGCCCTCCATGTTAGCAAGTATTGGCCAATCTCTTGAATGCCAAGGGTGCCATGGATGTCTGATGCCCATGTGTGCGCCTGAAGGCCATCTGCCACTGTTCTTAATTTGCGGCGGCGCTTGGGGATGAGGGCATATAGCTGGGGGGCGATCTCAGAGATGGATTGCCCGTTGATCCATCGGTCTTCCCAGAACAATGCTCGCCGACGATCGCCGAGGACCATGGAGGTGGACGCAAAGAAGAATGCACGTTCCTCACTGGAGAACTGCAGATCGAGGCCAGCCCAGGCCCTATTTCCGTCTGTGCGTGCGAACCAGAGCCATCTGGTGCGCAAGGCGAGGCCCATGCGCTCCAGGTCATGAATGCCGAGGCCGCCAAGGCGTGTGGGGCGGCAGACGCGGCGCCAGTTCACGTGGCAGTTGCCGTTTTGAGCCTCGGTGCGGCCAGCCCAGAGGAAGCCTCTCTGGATCTTCTCAAGGAGTTTGAGGACTTTCTTCGGCGGCGCGAGCACAAGGAGTTGATGCAGGGGAATTGCACATAGCACGGATTTGACAAAGGCGAGGCGTCCAGCCTTGTTCATGAGGTGGGCCTTCCAAGTGGGCAGCTTCCCGGCAGTCTTGTCGACGACGGGCTGCAGTTGGGCAGCAGTCGGGCGTCACAAGGTGAGGGGGATGCCCAGGTAGGTGATGGGGAACTGCGCGATGGGGCATCCCAGCGTCGCGATGGCCGGAGCGACCTCCTCGGCCGCGCAACGAATCATCGTGGCCGTGCTCTTCTGGAAGTTTACCCGCAGGCCTGAAGCTCTGCCAAAAAGCTGCAGGATCTCTCTGACCGCCAACGTGTCGCTAGGTGAGGGGTGGCAGAAGAGGATGACGTCGTCGGCATAAAGCGAGATGCTCTTCTTGGAATACATATTGAAACTACAATGGCCTATGTTGAACCCTTGGCAGCCAATACATTTTAACTTATTTTGCTGAGTACATTATGTTGCACACGCACACTTTAAAAACTTTATGAAACACTTTTAACTGGTGTATCATGCTAGGTGGGCAATACATAAATCTTCTCGATGATACGTTCAAGAAGGATATCTTGAGGAAACCATTGGGAGGTTTTGGATTAGAAATGGATCGAAGTGCCTACTCACTTGCTTCAGAATCAAGCAAACTTCTTGCTTCAAAAATGAATCGAAGTGTTGTCTCACTTGCTTCATTCAATGGTGATGACTCTGTTATACAGTACTTACTTGTCCATGTTTTAATTGATCAATGATTGATAACTGAATGATTATCTCTGTAGGATTTGCAAAAAAGTTTTCTTGCTCAGGTGTATTTATAAAGGGCGAAGCATGCTCTGCAACAATTCTGACTTCAGCAAGTTTGTTCAGAGTTCCTGGCAGTTCACACATGATCGATGATAACTTGAGGGTTGTTACTGCTAACTGCTATCAATTTTTTTTCTTTTCATTTCAGATACTGGTTAACATAACGTTATCATTGCAGATTGAAGTTTGCCTTCCAAACCAATATCGAGTTGTAGGGATATTGAACTGTTATAATTTACAGTACAATGTTGCTCTTGTTGACATCATGGGATTCTGGCGTCCTCGTACAATAAAAATCCATGGGCATCCAGTTACCTCATCTATGGACGTAATAGCTGTGGGTAGTCTTTTTGCGTGTCGCAAACTAATAGCTGTTGAGGGGAAGGTGTTGATTGGCAAACAAAGCAAACTTGATTGCAAAGAACTTTGTGTCTCCACCTGTAAAATCACCAAGGTATTTCTTGTGGACTTCCCCAGTACCTCTAACATGCCAAAAAGTTATTAGCGTTGGAATACTAACAGAAGCTATCACTACATCTATCAAACGGTATCTGTGTGTAACTCTTGTATGTTGTTCCTTTTGTTTTGCTAGGCTGGGATTGGGGGGCCTCTTATTGACAATGATGGGAATTTTGTTGGAATGAACTTTTATGATGAGGAAGAAACTCCGTTCCTGCCGAGGGATGTTATTCACCACCTCTTGTTGAACTTCAATAAAAAAGGGTATGTCTTAAAAAAAAAAGAAGCTTTGTAGGTTTTAGGGATGTTGTCCTATCTGTATATTCATCTCTAGTTTTCACATCGTTCAATCATTTTCACTTAAATATAATTTTGGCCCAATTGGTTTGGGCTGATATGACAACTTGTGTGTGCCCCAAAGTGTAGTACGTAGTGATGTAATGGTACATGATTCCGACAACTTAATTCATTGGTGTGTTCTGTTGTTATCTACCACTATCATACTTGATACCGTACTTACCTGTACCCTCGCATTGTGCTCTTATCCTTTTCTATTTTTTTAATGCATTAAGCTGGTATGTCATTGATTTAAACTAACTCGTTTCCTTGTGGTAAAATTGATTTTGGATGTACTTGCAGGACTAGTGCAGATGGTACTATTGTCGAGGATGTTGAAAACAGGTATTCTTTCTTAAGTACGGTATATCTACATATTGTTTGAAATAATTTGTTCAGTAACTCTTATGCTTTTTGAAATATGGCTGATCAACCACACAGATGGTTGTTGCCTGGCGGGACACACAGAAACACTGAAACTGTTGCACCGATTGATGGAAACAAGTATTCTTTCTTACACATGTTAATACTATCTATCTGTGACATTGTTTAGAATAGATCTCTTCATTGACTTGTACTTTCTTGCTCATGACAGATGGCCGTTGCCTGAGCCACGCTTCGTTGGTCGTAGAGCCAACCCTTTGCCACGTCAAAAATGGCCTCTGCCTCGTGGCCGAAAGCCTCTGCCTGTGTGAGGTCACGTTTGTTGTAGAGCCGACGATCGCTGCTAGTATTGATAATGGTTTCTTGTCCGTTGGTGCTGGGACCTCCATTCTGAGCTGCTCGAGTACTAGTACTAATATTGCTTTCTCCATGACAGACTCCTGCGTATCTATAATTTCTGTTGGTAGTTGGCTGTCAGTCCTCCATTCTGAACTGTTTGCTCTGTGTTGCTAGAGTTCTGTTACCATCAAAACCAATTAATGTCATGGTATTCTGTATGTGTAAGTGGGTAAACCATGTCACAAGCCCATGTGCTCTAAGCATAGTGGTGTCCAGTGATTTATGTTCTTGACTCGTCTCCCCGGTATCAACCAGCACCTGTTTGTTGATCTTCTTGTGGTTATATTACGACTATGGATTGGTGCATGAAAAGCTTTACAATAGCCCTTGTCTGTCTTGACCTGTTGTAAGGGGGAGGAAACATGTTACATGTTGCATTTCATTGATGTAGAGGAGTAGAAACATGTTGCACTCATTGATGTAAATGAGAGGAAAGAACAGTCCAAACCATAGTTACAGGATTCACTTGGAGTGGCCTCGAATTCCGATCTAGAATGGGGTTCGAATTCTCTCGGTTCGATCCGAAATCACTGCCCGATTTGCCGAACCACAATCCACAATCTCTAGAACCGTGTGTCTAAACTGAACATAAAAAAATGGTATCAATGCACCACCTATTACGGGCTAGACGCTGCTGCAGCTCCCCTGTCCAGGTGACGACGGCCGTGGGGACATGGCTGCCGGCCTATCGCAGCTCCTCCTGTGCAGCCACGATACATGCCTGGAGGCTCCTCTCCTTCAACCACCGAAAAAGGAGCGCCATGGAAGAGAGAGTTGGAGACGAACTAGGATTAGAACAGAGGAAAGATGTGCTTGAAGCGAGGTAAAAGATGATATGTGCGTGTGTGGCGGCATGGTATCCGCGGCTGACCATTCTCTGTCCATCGCCATGGTATCCGCGGCTCCAGCTGCAGGCTCACAGAACTAATCTTATGCCACACATTTGTGTATTCCTATAGGGCAAGCTGAGTGAGGTCATGCTTCAGGAATCTCATCCAGGCATCTCCAGCGAGAGAACGAGCCACATAAAACTCGGGACTGCAACTAAAAACCACCTGAAACTATTGAAAAAACTGGAGAACTGACAGAAAATTAGACCCAAACTACCATGACATAAACATATGATATTATCTAGTGCATACTCAGCCAAACATCATATATAAACATGAGATATTATCAAGTGCATACCCAGCCAAACATCATACCCACACAGTGATCCATATGACACATACATGTCCACAAAAAGGAGTTTAGGAATAGTCATTGCGGGCATAAAAAGGAGTTGGGCCTGTTGCTTCATTATTGACGGGAGGAGACAAAAGGAATCGACAGACGTAGGCTCTTGAAAAACAATCATATGATAGTATCAAAACAGAGGGAAGACATATTTCTTTATCATGTAAAAGGTGAACACAGATCACAACAAGCATTAAAAGGGAAACCAACCAAGGTATTCTATGAACAATCAGTTATCACTATAGCAGAAAGGCTGTCATCCACTGCCTCATTACAAGCTCTATAAAAAGAATATGTAGTAAGGCTGTCAGTATATTAAACGCAAAATATTTCGTGTTTTACCCTACAGTGTGATTACAGTATATAAAATATTTTTCAACTATAATACCAATACACCTTGAATCAATTTAACAAATGTGAAAAGATTACAAATCGATGCCGCAACTCATAGTACTATTTAATGCTTTAAACTATTTAACATGCTGCTGCTTTCTTCAGATTTTTTGTTAGTCAGATTACTACTATTTTGCCAATGGAGAGTTCCAATATTTTCATAAACAAAATTCATTGGTGTCATCCACGCAGGTATTGGAGATATCCACTGGTGGTCAAAACAACTAGGCCAGTGAATGGTAGATTTGAGCATGTTGTTTTTTCCTGCAACGCCATGATGGATCATGCTATTATTTGGATCGAGCGGGAAGGCCAGAAAGTCTTGGATGTAACTATGTAAGTCTTGTGATTGTGCATAAAACAAGTTATGTTTTGTCATTTTTCATAAAGGAAAACATAATAAAATCATGTTATCTCAAATTGTAGTTTTCATGTTCCGCAACTTACAACTATGCAATCTAACACTTGCTCTTTTAGACAGTGCATGCCATCTAGAGTAGAACACCTCATGTTGTGAAGCATGAATTGGATTCAAGTTGTGCACAAACTAGAGTATTGAGTGTAGATATGACAAGTGCCTAGATGCTTCAACTAGAGTTTTAGTAGAGTAGAGTGTAGATACATCAACAAGTACATATTCTCAAAATTCTTCTTTGGGTAGTCCTAATTCCTTGTTTCTGGAAAAAGTTAATCATCAATCCCATTTTAGCAGATATGACTTGCTGTTCAGATTCTTATCCTTTTTTACAGCATATGCTTATTACTAGTTAGTATCTCCCCCCTTTCAGGTTGACAGTAGTACGTCGAATTAGAAGTACACATTGGCAGCTGTATATGGGTGATTGACCGTCTGGGCAGAAGGCCTCAGAGTGCTGCGTCCGCTTACAACTTGTACTAGGTTTTCTGCAAAAATATCAGACAACGTGGTAATTTGATCAGCCACATCCTGTCTCCAATAAGCTCTTCAATTCAATCAACTTCGAGTACCTAACTGTGAAGGGTATGCAAGGATAGACATCATGCGAACTTTTTAAGCAACTGCCTTTGTTAGTTTATTTCTTCTCTTGTGTTAGTTATTGCTCTGTGCTTTGGTAAAGTGACTTGAGGATTAAGGTCTGCGTGTTACAACACCATGGCAGCCCCGAAGCCGTTCAGGTCTGTGGACCAAGAGGCAGAGGTCTTGAGGGAAGAACAGAATAACAGGCGGTGGGCAGTAGACCTTTGATATGCTTCGTTTGATATCTCATTTTGTCCCTTTAAATCATGGCAGTTGTTATTATCTTTAGATTACACTGAAATTGCCCCCTTTTATTCCTACTTGTATTTGTTTGATTGCACCTCTTACTTTGTCTGTCATTTTTGTTACTGTCTGTGCTTTTTTTGGCATTTCTTCTAATGCAAAATGTGCGTTCGAGTAAAAAAAAAGAGGTGTGTTGCTGTTTGTAGGTTGATAATGGATCCAGTGCTTTGACGGAAAAGGAGAGGGGTGACAGCTAAACAAGCTCTGCAGGTCGGCTCTCTGAATCCCTAAAGAGGAAGCTCTGCATCTAGAAGACCCAAGACGCAACCTTGGAGCATTGTACATTCAAGGTAATCACGCTCACATTGTTGGAAATATGAGCAATTTATCGAATAATTTTATTAACAAAAATACTAGATAAAGCATGACTAGTATAGCAGTGATAAAACAAGTCATGCGATTTGATAAAGAGAAGGTAAATAACATCTGCATATGTAATCTAGAACCGATCATCTCTAGAGCAGACAGTAGATCAAGATGCATAAGAGAGAAGGTAAACATCGTCTGCATATATGAGTTTGAAGTAAACACATCTAGAACAGACACTAGATGAAGTTGCTTATACGACATAGATCCTAACATACGTAGGACAGAAACTAGAGCCAAGAACTGTAGTAGGACTTGTAACAGAAAAGAGAAGAACACGTACGGTACAGCAGCAGCAGAAGCGCTGGACTTGGGGTCGGTGTCCTCGCCTGCCATGTCGTCGAGGAGGTCGTGGACGTCGGGGAAGAAGTCGTCGTCCGGGAAGTAGTCGTCGGCGACCGGATCGTCCGTGATGAAGCAGTCAGTAGTCGCGCAGAGCGCTCCCCAAAAACCTTATCACCCTTCTCCCGTACAGGACTCAAAGAGTGCGGTTCCGGAGGCCTACTGTCCCGACTCGCGGTGCACGCCGCAAGCCGGGATGAGGAAAACAACAGCAGCGCAGAGAATGGAACTTGTGTGGCGAGAGGAAGAGGACCTTCTGATGTGTCTTTCTGGAGAGGAGTGACCTCTCTTATATAGGCACAAGAGATGGATGCGAACAGGCTGCGATGGGAGGCGAAGCAACGGAGGGAGGCGAAGTGAACAGGCGGCACGCGAAGGGTGCGCCGTTCATATTAATTGTCCACTACCGCAAAACTTTCCAGCTCCCAAGTGACCTTTCGTATACCCGTAGTGCGTGGCAAAAATTAGACATCGGCTCGGCTCATTCCCGCAACCCGCGGCGCGGCGGGCGGCGGAGGAGGAGCGCGCGTGGATGTCCCTCTTGTTCTCATGCTCGTACAAGTAGGGAAAGAACCTCCCTTATAAGGAGGTCCAACTCCCACTAGACTAGCAATGTGGGACTAAACTTTAGTAGTATCCCTTGTCTTGCACAAATGGGCTAAGTGGGCCTCTAGGATTTATTAGGAATTTCTGAAATAGTTATTGGGCTGCCCCAATATAGACTAAATTCCAGCACACATTTGTGTCCAAGTAGTAAGTACTCTCGGACAAAATGTACTCCCTCTGTAAGAAATATATGTGTTAAGACCACTAAAGTAGTGATGATCTAAACGCTCCTGTATTTTATTACGGAGGGAGTATCTGTTTAAACAAGATGATTAAGATTTTAACTCTTGAAACAAAATGTCTGCAGATGAGTGTAGAATAGCTTATTCTACACCCCTAGTAACGCTATGTACAAAATCTAGAAAAACACTATATAAAATATACTAATTCTGAAATATATTTTTTACTATCCAAGTTTTTGATTTAGTACATTGTCAAAAAATTACTATATCTATCCCGCAAAAAAAATTACTATATTTTATATGCTACGTTACTATATTTTTGTATAGAGCGTTATTAGGGGTGTAGAATAATCTATTCTACACTCACGCTTAATTTAGCGTTACTATATACAGTAGTGCGCAGCAGAAGGCTGACACAATGGCAGTCCCGGCAGGCAGGGCACACCCCACCTTCGGCTCCAACGGTTCTTGAGTGTAGTAGGCAACTACTCCCTCCGTTCGGGAATACTTGTCAGATGACAAGTATTCCCGAACGGAGGGAGTACTAACGAAAGAACTAGCTCTGGTTCTAAATTCTTTAACAATAGCCTCATAATTGCCTCCTACTTGAAGCCTTTAGCGTCTAATACGAGGCCCAAAGGGATGTTGGTGGTCCTGGCCCAACGACGCGCACCACCGAGGCCCGAAAGGAGGAGAAGCAATCAAGATCTTTTGGGTCTCTTCTTAGACTAGAAGAATAAGATCGACTACATCTCTCTCTTTTGGGTCTTCCAGGCCGAACCCAAACCGCGGACGCCCCGGCAGTCATCAGATCTCGACGCAGAACCGCAACTCCCGAGCCATCAGCTGCATCTTCTTCTCGGGCCAGCCTCGGCAGACCTAGACGGGAGCCATGGACGTGAGTTCCTTGTCATCTCCTTCCTCTGAATATATTTCTTTGTTAAGACACTTCTTCCTCTAAAACCACGGATCAAAATCCAATCTTTCACGCCAAATCAAAATTTCTTCTTCCAGCATACCAAAAAATTACTTTCGATGCAGTAAAATAAAATAGAACCATGCATGCACGTATATCTTTTAACCTATTCAAAGCTGCATCTTTGCTTCCTTAAAAAAAAAAAGCTGCTCAAACTTGAATTATCTTAGGGGAGCCATGGAAGTGAGTTCATTGTCCTCTCGTTGCATCTAGCTAGGCCCATTCGTAGTTGCTTCATTAAAACTTGAATTTTTTTAGGGGAAAGTTATATATCAAGTTTGTGTCTTCTTGACTACATTAATTAAAATGGCATCTTGGAGACTGAACCAAAATAGCTTCTTTCACGATTACAAATATTTTGTGGAAAAAGTATATATTTCAAGTTTGTATCTCTTGGTTACTACATAAAAATTCCATCCATGAGAATATCAAAAGTGCGTTTTTGCGACTGGTGCTAAAATCAACTCTGATTTGTTCCCGTGACAAATGCAGAAAGTCAACGCAGATGATAGAATCAGCACCTTGCCCAGCGACATTCTGGTCAACATTCTTGACCGACTCGATGTCCGTGAAGCTGCGAGAATCAGCACCCTTTCCAGACGGTGGAGTCAGCTCTCTTGCAAGCTCCCTCGACTTATCATAAAGCCCCAGCCTGATGGTGACTTGGTTCGGGTCAATGCAGCTGCTGTTGAAGCGACAAAGAGCTTACTGACCCGCAGATGTCCAGGGGAAGACACCATCCGCCTCCTGTCTACCACCTTCTACTTGAGAGGTGATGTCCCCG
Organism: Triticum aestivum; assembly: GCF_018294505.1. Taxonomy (NCBI): domain Eukaryota; kingdom Viridiplantae; phylum Streptophyta; class Magnoliopsida; order Poales; family Poaceae; genus Triticum; species Triticum aestivum. The sequence continues at coordinate 534,733,619 of NC_057807.1, read as the reverse complement.
TATCCATTGGACATGCTGTTGGCAGCGCCATGACGACACACAAGATTGAGAACGCCGAATTCACAGTTTTGACAGTCAAGAAACGCCGACAGTGCACTCTTGATGATGTGTTGAACTACGGGGCACAGTTTGTGTCATTTTTTAACGAGTGTCTGAATGCATTTACTGGTTTGACGCGCCTCTACATGGAGAATTTGAGATTTGTTGAATCTGACTTCGTCTCCAACATCTTCGTCACTTGCAAGCGATTAAACTACTTAGGTTTTCTCAATTGCGACACACAGAAGCGTTTAACACTCCAGGTTGAACACGCTCAGCTCAGTGAGCTCAGTATGGTCAACTGCCGTTTTTACAAAGTCGAACTCAAGTGGCTCCCAAGACTCACCCGGACAACGTTCACATGTTGGATGGATTTCGAAGAACTACCACTGTCATTTGGTCATGTCCCACTGCTCGAGTTTTTGAACCTCACAAATGTTGGTCTTAGTCGGCACAAAATGGTCATGTTAAGTACATTACTTTGTGAGACACACATACAAGAACTGCGGTTGGGGTTTAAATGCGAAAAGGTAAGTCGGGATGATTGCATTGTACCGGCTTCACTTGTTCTCTACTCATCCTATTATGAGCTCTCCTTTTTAAAGAACATCATATTATGTGTTTGTTGTTGCAGATTTGGGTTCAACCAGAGTGTCTGAGCGAAAGGCTGGCATCTGCGTTCCACAGACTAAGGATTGTCAGTCTAGTTTGCATTCCTGAAGGGTCTGATCTCAAGTGGACAAATTTCATTCTGGAAGCTGCGCCATCACTTGAAGAGTTGTACATGTCGGTATGTTCTTACCTAAATCCACTTGTTCTTTTTGTATGGGTTACTCTGCTACATGACGTCACCTAGAGCTTGTTCTCTTTTCTTTTTAGTTTGAGGAGTTGCTCTATTATTATTATTACCCTTGCATGGTTGCACACACCTGTGGAGTACAGATGTCCTATGAGTGGCAAAACAAAACTAACATGTTTCTTTTACATACGTCCTATATATGGTTGGAATGCAGGTAATTGATCATCCGTGTGAAATGATAATTGATCCGAAAATGAGGATGGAACTCTCGCTTAGCGAGAACAAGGGCGTCGAGTGGGAATCACCTAGACCACATTTCAAGCACCGCCGCCTTGCCAAGCTCGTCATCTTTTGCTTTGTAAATTACATGGTGAGTTATGTCAGGCGTGTCATGATAGCAGCGGTGAATCTGAAGGATGTGTACCTGTATGATAGACTGGCATGTAGCAAGTGCAAACACATGGCCGTTTTTAAGCCTGGTAGGCTTCCACGGGCAAAGAAGAAGTTGAAAGCGATGAAGAAGCTGTTGGCCCAGGGCATCGAGTCAGCTCCCAGAATTCACTTGCAGACCCATTCTGAAATGGACGCTGACCATGCTGCAAGGATTAAAGACTACTTATGTTCATGAAGATAGCTGAAGGCTTTCAGGAAGTTCATGTAATAAAGGTCGGTTGGAGTAACTCTATGACTTGTCTGGCTCTTGTTTGATCTGCTTTTCTTTACTCAGAAGTCAGAACCACTTGGATGTAGAAAAATAAGAATTACTCAATCCTGTTGTAGGTAAGTAAATTTTAGGACCAGGTTTGAATTGGATTTTGATGCTATGATGTGTTATTGTTTATATATGATTGTCTTGGTGATGAGCGCATCAGTTGATACGGTCCTATGAGATCTGGAGGCTGAACTATACATGTGGTCAGCAAATGGAACCTGAAGCATTTGCATGAAGGCTCCAGGCTAAGTAATGCGGATTTCTGTCGGTGTTTTTATAATATTGAAATGAAGTTTTGTCCTGGCTTCTTATCATTCTCATTTGTGTCTGGAGGCAGGCAACTACTCTTCGCTATTTTTGCTAACATATATAAGTAGCGGAAATGCGGTTTGGCTCCCGAAGTCATGTGCACATGAAATATGCGACACAATCTTCGAAGGTCCTGTTACCGAGCCATGAGTCGACGAGCCAAGCCAACCCTCCTCCACCACATGCTTCGCCTGCGCATACGACCCAGGTACATGTTTTGGAGCTTTTTGGGTCTGGATCCTTCACAGTGGATCAAGCGTGGCCGTAATTAAGCTGTCAAACTGTTGCTTAGTAGCCAAATACATGACGGACAAGATTAGAATTTAGAAGCACGATACTGTGTGATACGACTAAATTGACTCTGATACCTTCACTCTGTGACAACACCTCCACCGCCAAGGACACATAAACCACACAGTTAAGGTATGACTATGTATGTGAAACGTGGTTCTTTACTCTATGACACATCTCCGCCGCCAAGGACACATAAACCACACAAATAAGTTATCTGACTATGTATGTGAATCGTAATTCTTCTTGCCTCTCAGCTCTGAAACTTCTATTGGAGACAAGGAAAACAGATTGAAATTAAAATGTAAGCATAACGGATAGCCGGGTTTCAATCGCATGTTCCCCAACCACTAGTAATAATGCGCCTAAAAGTCTGGAGTAAGAAGCCATATGTCGTCATACCAAGTGCCCACATAGTACCCTATTCTGCCCACACCATCTTCGACATTTTGGTCTTCCTTGCAATACATATCACTGTACTTGCCATTGTGTATGTCTGATACTACCGAGTAAATCTCGTCTCCCGATAGCGGTTTGTACTCCTTATACCATGGTGCGTACATAGTGGAATAGTAGATGTGGTTTCTCTCCATTCCATGTCGTCTGGCACCCACCGGCACATGCACAGCCTTAGAGCACTTCCTTCCCAAAAACAAGGCGTAGTCACCGAAGCTTGTCATCTCTACCCACTTATAGTCACAAACCTCAGTAGCCATGGTGTTAACGAGCTTGAAGACCCTGAAGAAAGGATGGCAATTGGGTAGCCAAGAGGCCATCACCGCCATTGACGGCTTGCCATGCAGCTCGAAGATATACCTGGCTTGCGATGGAGGGTTGTTGGCTCTAGAGGGGCTTTGGATCGCGAGCTGGTGGGCTGCCGTTATCATCGGCGTGTCGTCTTCTTTCATTCCTATTTCAAATTTAATCAGTGACTCGTTGGGTTCCGTAAGGCCATAGAGCTCGCCATTGCAGAAGACGATGTCCAAGATCTTCTCCCCGTGCCACCGGTATGTGCTCAACTCGCCTTTCATGCTGCCAACTCTGCACAACGTGATATGGGACTGATCTTTCTTGATGCCGGCAAGGATGCATCCATTCGAGGAGGTGGGGTCTTGAGAGAAGATGATTTTCTCTAAGTTGTTCTCCCGTTCTTCCAGTGTTGGCCAGGGATACCTTCTTGAGAAGATCGTTTTCTGCTTGGGGGAGAGCGGCAGCTCGTCTCCGGAGAAGAGGTTCACGATAGTGAGCTCATTGAAGTCCGTCGCCGCGACCCAGCCGCCGTCGTGGGAGCCAAGAAACCACTTCTTAGCCGCCTTGGGTGGAACCTGGAAAACCGAACTGCCGTCGGGGCCGCATAGGTGCTTCTTCCACTTCCGGCCTGCCCATGGCAAGAGGAGCAGCAGCGGCGTGGCGGGAGGCGCCGGTTGCTGCGACGCGGCAGCGCGCCACGACTTGCAGACGGCGGCGATGCGCACGCGGTCGTGCAGGGAGGTGACCCTGAGGATGACCATCCCGAGGAGGTCGTCGGGGAGGTCAGACCACCGCGCGGCTGACCGGTTGATGCTGCCGACGCCGGCGGCCGTCTGCGTCGACATCCCGGTCCGTGCGCTATAAAGACCTCCCTGTGTTTGGAAACCGATACAGATACACGGCAATTGTCTCGTGACTTGCCATGCATAGATGCATGCATCCAATAGTATAACGTTTTCTGCACGTAGCAGAACCATAGCGCCGTGTCCGGCTAGTAAAAGAAGAACTTTTCAGGCAAGTCCGGCCGTCCGGCCGGGTGCAGTTCTGTTATGGCTGCAGGCTTGATCTAGCCAGTTAAAACCAACGGCTTCTGTTACGCGTGACCGATCCAAACACACATAGATGTCGACGACGACGCAGCCGGCTGCGGGCGACAGCGGCATCGACCCGTCGGCGGCGCGGTGGTCCGACCTCCCACACGACCTCCTTGGCCTGGTTCGCCTCAGGATATGCTCCCCACGCGACCGCGCGGGCTTCTCCGCCGTCTGCAAGTCGTGGCGTGCCGCTGCCGCCGCGTCGCGGCAGCCAGCGCGTCCCGCCCTCCCCCTTTTGCTCCTCTCCCCATGGAAAAACAGGGGAAAGGGCCACCTGTGCGGCCCCGACTACAGTTGGGCCTTCCGTGCCCCGAGCAAGGTGATCAACAAGCTGTACCTCGGCTCCTACGACGGCGGCTGGGTCGCGGCGTTCGGCTGCCACGTGCTCATGGTCGTGAACCTCTTCTCTGGCGTTGAGGTGAAGCTCTCCCCCAAGCAGAGTATGGTTTCGATGATTTCCACGTCCTCGATATGCTCTCCCAAAGATGACTGCATTTTCGAGAAAATCATCTTCTCTCAAGACCCTACTTCATCGGATGGTTGCATCCTCGCCGCCATCTTAAAAGATCGGTATGGCGTTGCCTTATGCAAAGTTGGCTGCCCGGACGGCGAGTGGACCACACATCATTGGCATAAGGCACCGGTCACTGACATTGGCTTCTGCGGTGCTGAGCTCTATGCCCTTGGTGAGCTTTGGCATGAGGAATCGATCATTGATAATGCCTTCTGTAATGGCGAGCTCTTTGCCCTTGGTGACCTCTGTGTCTGGACGGGTCCGCTCAAGGGAGACAATGACGTATTGATTCAATATGAAATCGGAATGAAAGAAGATGGCATGCCGGTGATCACGGCAACCCATCTGCTTACCATTGAAAAGTCCACCAGCTCCTACAATAGGTCAACACTCGACAGGTACATCTTCGAGTTGCATGGAAAACCGTCGATGGCGGTGGCGACTGAAAGGATGCTCGACTATGAGCCTTTCTTTAGGGTCTTCGGGCTTGTTGACACCAACACCGACGATGTCAACAAGTACAAAGTGGGCAGAGGTGACAAGCTTCGACGACCACGTCTTGTTCTTGGGGCCAATGTGTTCTAAGGCGGTGCATATGCCGATGGATGTGGGGCCTCATTATTCGGAGGAAAACCACGTCAACTACTCCACTGCTAACTCAACTCAACTCATCGAAGATAATGGTGTGTTCATTGCTATGTTCTACATGGAAGAGCAAAATACCGAAGATGGTGTGAACAAAATAATTTATTATAACAGAGGATGGAATAATGCCATATGGCTTCATCCTCAAGACTTGTAGAGAACTAATATTTACTACTCCCTCCGTTTCTAAATATTTGTCTTTTTAGAGATTTTAACAAATGACTACATACGAAGCAAAACGAGTGAATCTACACTTTAAAATATGTCGATAGACATCCGAATGTGGTAGTCATTTAAAATCTCTAAAAAGATAAATATTTAGGAATGGAGGGAGTACATCTGAAAACACATAAGGAGCCCCATCGCGTGGCAAGGAGCACCACCGATTGACATTTTTTAGAATTGTTATTTGTGAGGTTTGTTTGTGTGTCCTTGGCAACTTGGAATATATCCAAGTTAAATTTAAATTCAATATAAATTTGGTTTATTTTGTTATGAAAAAGTTAGTAAATTTTGGTTGGACGTGATAATTTTTTTACATAATAATGTTACTTGAATTTTAGTCCTTCCTACATCCAGTCTACCACGCCCGCTACCCCGACAAGCACTTGTGTCCCCTCACCCTCTCCTACGTGGTCGGCGCCACCCTGCCGGTCGACGTCTCCCCGCCCACCCCACCTCTTTTCTCCTTCTTCAACATCGACCCCCCTCCAGCCAAGCGCACCTGCGGCCCTCCCAGCCCAACTTCGTAGTTGTCTTCCCTCCACACTTTCACACGGCTAGACCCAACGCAGCTAGCTGCTCGTCGAAATGACACCGAAGTGTTCGACCGCCTCCACACTTACTAGGCACGTCCTCAGCTCTCTTGTGGAAGTGGAGGCAGAAACAACATCCATGGCGCAGGACAAGCAGTACACGATGCGGCTCTTCATCTCGCTCAAGTACGTGATGACTAACATGGTAAACAAACAAACATACTGTATTAGATGGATCACAATTATGTCGGGCAGCTTATGTGACCTTTTCATTGAGAAGCAAGGGAGAGAGAACCATCTGGGGAGCCGCCGCTCCGGCTTCCACACCGGCCCCGAGAACACACACTTGCCTAGCCGACGCCAAACTACAAGACAAACACGAGGCACTGCCACCAGACAAAAGACTGGACCTCAAAGGCGACGCCCCCAAGGGGGAAGCGACATACACGTCGTCGACGGCTGCTCCGGCCAAAGCCTCAACTCCGGTTTTCACCCGGAGAACTTGAGACCCAAAAGAAGAGAGGTGAAGGGGCTCCTCGACGACGCTTCCAAGAAGGGAAACGATGTCCCAGGACATTGTCGTCGCCGCCACCAACAAAAGTCAATGCGAGGCTTTCACCTGGAGATCACCAAGTCCTAGAACAATGCATCTCATCCAGCCATCCATCGAGCCACAAAAACCGTGTGTCGTCGACAAGTCACCGCCACCAACACCAGAGCAGAAACGTCGAGCAAAGGACAGGACAGCAGGACCAATGCAGCGCCTTCAACAAGGGGAACGTCGCTGTTGGCGACACCATTGCAGCCTCCGACCAGAGTCGGAGAAGGATTTCTCCCGTCATACAGCACACTCCATCCTCCCAGCATCCGCAAGCTCACTGCTACCACCGGCCATCGATCGACGTCACACCACCACGACGCCAGAGTAGCAGATTAATTCAGTGAACGGCGAGCTTTAATCGCAAATATGCAACTCTGTGTATATGTTTCAACATGTCCACCACCAAGGGTATATAAACCCAGAAAGAATAAAAGTATTTTATAGCACGTACCGTCACATGAGAATCATATATTTCTTGTTGCCTCTCGGGCCTGAAACCGCTACTGCAGACAAGTGAAACCAGTTGATCCTGAAATGTAAACTTCGCTAGCAATTTTGTTCGGTCTCGTGTTTCCTTCCCCAACAGACAAAGTAATACGTCGATCAACTACAAGTCTGGAGGAAGAAGCCACACTGCATCATTCCGAGCACTCACATAGTATCCTATTTTGTCGACACCGTCTTCGATATTTTGATCTTTCTTGCAACACATCTCAATATACGTGCCATGGTTTGATGTTACCGAGTACACCTCATCTCCCGATGACTTGTTTTCTGGTGAGTAGGTAGAGTAATAGATGTGGTTTCTCTCCGGACTGTGGTGCCCGGCACCCACTGGCACGTGCACTGCCTTAGACCACCGTGGCCCCAAGAACAAGGCGTGGTCGTCGAAGCTCGTCACCTCTGCCTCGCAAACCTCATCAGTGCCGGCATCAACAAGCTTGAAGACCCTGAAGAAAGGCTCACGGTTGGGCAACCATCGAGTCATTACCGCCATCCATGGCTTGCCATGCAGTTCAAAGATGTACCTGGCGTACGGTGAACAATTGTTGGTGCTAGTGGGCCTTTGGATAGGGAGCTCGTGGTTTGTTATGATCACAGGTGTGCCGTCTTTTTTTGCTCCGATTTCAAATCTAACCAGTAGCTCGCTGTCGCTCTCACCCTCCTCGCCCATGAGGCCATAGAGCTCGCCATTGCAGAAGGCAATGTCAAAGATCACCTTTCTGCGCCAGCCAGTGGTCCACTCGCGCCGGCCATATGTGGTCCACTCGCCTTCTGGGCAGCCAAGTCTGCACAACGCAATATGGGACCAATTTTTCACGATGGCGGCGAGGATGCAGCCGTTGGAGGAGGTAGGGTGTTGAGAGAAGATGATCTTCTGCATGTTCTCCATGAATAAGGCCGGCCGGGATTGTTTGGGGGAGAGCGCCACCTCGACTCCAGAGAAGAGGTTCACAACGGTGAGCACATGGGAGTCGGACACCACGACCCATCCACCGTCATGGGAGCCTAGGAATCGCTTACCGTCTGCCTTGCTTGGGACGCGGAAGACCCAACTGCCGTCGGGGCCGCACATGTGCTTCTTCTCCAAGCCTGCCCACAGCGAGAGGAGCAGCACCGGAGCGGCAGGAGGCGCCGGTTGCCGCGACGCGGCGGCCCGCCACGACTTGCATACGGCGATTAAGCGCACGCGGTCGCCTAGTGAGGCGATCCTGGAGCGGACCATGCCGACGAGTTCGTCGGGCAGGTCGGACCACCGCCCCGCTGATCGCTCCGTCGTCGACATTCGTGCGTTTGGATTAGTCTTATTAAGGCTTTTCCCTTTTCGTAATATTTCATTTTATTTTATTAGTCTTATTAATTTTTATTTTCCTAATATTTTTCTATTTTTCTTTTCCTAATAATTTTACTTTTCGTTTACTGGTATTTGTTTATTATTGTTCTTTTCCCATTTTTTCTTTTTTATTTCAATATTTTGCAGGTTGTGCAATAGTTGAACATGTACAGTCTAATATTAAAACTAAAAATAAACAAAGGTTTTTTCCTTTTCCTAATATTTTCCTTTTCTTTTATTTGTCTTCTTATTTTTGTTTTCATAATATTTTCCTTTTTTAATTTTCCTAATATTTTTGACTTTTCTTTTACTAGACTTTTTTATTCTTCTTTTGCCAATATTTTTTTAATGAAAAAACGCGATAGAGAAATGTAAAACAAATGGAAACCAAAGAAAATTGTAATAGATTGAAAAAACAATGAACAGAAGAAAACCGTATAAAAAACACACACACAAATGAAAACCGTAAAACACAAAAAAGGTAGAAAGAAAAAACTGATCCAAACCAAAGCAGTGTAATTAATAGGCAAAAAGAAGAAAAACACTAAACTCTACAACGAGCGAAAGAAAGAAGAAAGAACGAAACACGAGCAAGCAGCGATTGGAAAAAAAAAAGTCCAACTAAATGGACCGGCCTAACAACTGCGTGATGAGAAAAGCTTCACATGAGCATGTCGTACATCTTGCTGAATAGTGAGATATAGTCCTGGCGCTGAGGCACGACCGAGCTTATCGAGAGACACTCAGCCGCCACACCGCCCCAGGCTAACCTTCTTAGCTAGAGTATTTGTAGTTGCTACAGTGACAAAAATAGCTATGGTATACAAAGGTTTTTACAGCCATGGCCCCTATTGCCTGGGGTCTGGCTACGCCTCTGCACACAAGCATGTAATTTGTGAACTCACTTTATCCAATATTGAAGCAACGCCAGACTCCAATGGTGCAACAGCCATATCGGTTAGTTGTATAGTTGCACTCGTGCTTTTCTGTGGTGCAGCACTAGATTCCAAGCCCTCCTCATGAATTGGTGATGGTCACTGAGTTGAACGAGGTTGGCTTCTGATGTAAAAAATAGTCGAGATGAAACAGAGTAATGTTGTTTTCTATGAAACTTCTTTATAAGTATCACTACATTTTGTAGAAAACTAATTCTGGAAGTAGTTCATTCCCATGCACATCTGGACTAAAGAAACCTGTACAATTTGAAGGACCTTGGCATTATTATTTCATTAATAGACAAACATTAGGAACCATGCAGTTGCATGAATAATAGCTTCGGTTGTAGGAACTACTAACCAACCTTAGTATGTTTCTTTGTTAGACTTGTTATCTTTGTTAGACTTGCCTTACGAGACCATGATAAGACCTACAACTCAGAATCAGCCTTGGCGCAACGACCAGTCATAATTGAGAGACAGAGAGAGTTGATAATACTTTTTCACAAACAACATTCAGAAAGTAAGGCATAGCTCAAAACCAAAGTTTTAAATCGCGGGCGAAACTCGAGCGATCGCGGCGCAATCGCTGGTTGGGAGCCTCCCCGCGACGCTATCATTGAAAAAACGCGATCTGCGGTAATCACGCAATCGCTGCGCGAAACGGCGCTAAATCCCTTCGCTGTCGCTGCAAGTTAGCTGGGACAGGCCGAAAGTGAGGCCCAAAAGGGCTCGGCCCAAATTTTGCCCCGATAAGCCAGAGGAGCTCTTCCAGAAACCTAGCATCGTCTCCCTCTCTTCCCGTTCCCTTCCTTCCCTCCACCGAAAACATTGTGGCGGCTGCGCGGTAACTCACATGTGCGCTCGGCAGGCCGGCCGTTGCTTGGCCGGAACCAGTGATGGCAAGGCGACGCCCAAGACTCCGGGCAGTTTCTGCAACAGTGGGATGCGACCACGTTCCGCCCCATAGCTTCACACCACGGTCAGGAAGGCTGCGACTGGCGACGAAGGACCTCTGCAGAACGACGTCTATGAGTCCTCCAATCCTCTCTGTCCTTCATTCATTTGTTGATTGAGTACAGGAAGAATATGTTTGCTGCCTTCACTCGTTTGCCATTTGGTTCAGTAGCAGAACAGCTAGTAGATCTAGACTGCAGCCAATTTGTGAACACTTGTTTTCTGAATTTATACCTGTTTTCTACTGAAAATCCCCTGTTTTTTAGTGAAAATCCTCTGTTTTCTGAGACAAATATGCACATGTACTACTTGAGCTTCAGAATGACAAGCACATGCACTGTTCCCGCGAAAGTGCTTAGCGGCCGCTATTGCGGGCTATAGCGGCTGTAGCGGCTGGCCGAGCCAGCCGCGAAATGACTTTGCCCGCGATTTGAAACTTTGCTCAAAACCCACCTTACCAACATTGTCTTCTTTATATTTTGGTAGATCGTTGATCTCTTTGAATCTAGACCCCAACCACCATGAACATGTCGCTGACCTAGAAAACAATGACTTGAGATCTCAACATGCATTTCACCCTATGAACAAGGGCACAATATTCTACCAACTAAGAAGAAATCAAAAGATAAAATGAGCAAAGCTAGAGGATTAACATACATCTCCAGTGACGAGAATAATTCTATAAAGCAAAAGAAAAGTAGAGCAAGGTATCAAAAGACTCAGCCTGATGCCACCTTAAATTCACTTGTTCAATCCTCACCCGGAACAATCTTGAAACTAATTTCTTGTTGCACAAATATGAATAGAAGGAATCAAACAAATAAAAGAATTATTGGCAATTAAGAGTCTACGACTGACACATAATCTTGGTGCTGATAGCAGACTGGCCTTTCTTTTTAAAGAATTTTAGTACCAAAGTTATCAAATGGAAACTTCTAACTTCTGAGAGAACAATACTTGTTTTTTCATAATGCTCAAGTATGTTTGCCTTCTCATCTAGGAAACGAAAAAGAAACAAATGAAAGTGAACTTTTCTGGTCACTGAAATCATTTACATTGTAAACAAAAAATATAGTCTTCATACAACTATCTTATCTAAAAAAAATTATATATTTAATTGAAGGTGTGTCTAGAAGACGATTAATTAAGCCGGACTAATCGATAATATTTTTACCAACTAAGTGAACTCCGGGCCACTAGCCTCCACCTCCGCAAATACTTCCATTGTCCTGCTAACGTCATCGTCTGTCCGATCTCAACTTATGCGCCCGCATAGGTTCCGACGCGTCCGCTCTGTGAATGGCTGAATGGAACCCTCTCAATTGATCCGAAGAAACTGCTGATAATTTTGTACACCTTGTCAAAATTCACATTATTCTGCCTCGGGGGCTTCACGAGATCCTTCGTGTAAACACTAATGCACTGTTGAGATTACTATTGTACTTTCTCACCCATTGTTAGTGACATTGAATGGGGGGGGGGGGGGGGATCTGGTACTCCCATCCTTGGGGTACTCTCGGTGCTCCAAGTTTAAAAATAAATCTTAAATGTTTTAAAAAATTCTGGAAAAAAAAGAATATTCGCAAGGGATGTGACTACAACCCCCGAAATTTCAGGTCCAAACTCAAAATGCACATTGAGAAACAGAAATGTGAAATCCAGATGTGAATAATGTCAATGTTGATTTTGTCTTTTTGTTTACACTATTCATGCCAGATTTCACATTTTTGTTTCTTAATGTGCATTTCGAGTTTGGACCTGAATTTTTTAGGGGTTGTAGCTACATTCCTTGCGAACATTCACATTGTTTTTCGAAATTTTTTGAAACATTTATGAATGTTTTTTTTTAACTTGGAGCATCGGGAGTACCCCAAGAATGGGAGTCCTGATACTTTCCCATGGAATGGGTGTGGTTCTCACGATGCTACGTGATAAACCACCCACTGTCTTCTGACCTTGACAATCGGATAGTAGCCGGACTCTCGCACTGCAGGACTGCCCCGCTCAGAAATTGCTTCGCCTTCTCCTGTGCGGACGGCTACACCGCGCCGGTCGACGCCGCTCCGCCCCGCCCCCGCCCGGCTCTCCCTCCTCCTCCTTCAGCGTCGATACTCATCCGGCCTCGCCGGCGGTCCTCCCGGCCCTGTCTCGCCGTCCTTCCGCGTCCCGCTACAGTCTCATTCGGCCGGTCGCGCCGGGCGCCCCCAAGGTGCTCGTCGAAACGCCGCAGAGGCGCTCGGCCTCCCCCACGCGTGCTAGGCGCGTCCTCGGCTGCTCTCGCGGCGGCGGACCGGGTCCTCATGGCGCAGGCTAAGCGGTACGTGCTGCGCCTCTTCATCTCGCTCAAGTACGTGACGGCCAACGTGGTGGACCGGCAGAGCGGTCGCGTCGTGCTCACCGCCTCCACCGTCGAGAAGCCCCTCCAGGATGGGCTGGAGAGCGGCCGCGCCTGCAACGCCAAGGCAGCCGCCGCCGTTGGCGAGGTGCTCGCCATGCGCCTCCGGGTCGACGGCCTGGCCCGCGAGCCAATCCACGCCGACGCCTCCAAGGAGGTCGAGAAGAAGGGCTTCAAGAACCGCACCAAGGTCTGGGCCATCCTCAACGCGCTCCGCAGCCACGGCGTCAACCTCCACGTAGACGACGACGGCGACCATAGGCGGCACATCTGATGAGCATCAGTGCGTCCCTCCAACTCTCTGCCCTCACGCTGCTTCTAAACGTAAGATGCTACAAATAAGGTGCAGGTGTTTGAGTGCTTTCAGTGCTTTGAATTCAACAGTGATATTTGATGTTGCTTCACTGTTGTAGTTCTCTGCTCCCAGCTAGTCTAATATCCATTTTTCAAGTATAAACCTCTAATACTTTGCCTTGTTGCAAGGTCACTACTGAAACTTGACTTCTGTCTAAACAGAGGTAACTCTGCAGTGTTCCTGAATCAGATTTCAGTAAAATGAAATGAAATGTGGTAACAGATGTACCAAAGGATCAAGTAGGGTAACTGCTGTTGTGGCATGGAAATTTACACTCCATGACTTGTTGACACTTCAAACAAACAATACATCAGTTTGCTTCGTTGCAAGGTCACTGCTGAAACTAAACTTGTATCTAAACAGAGACAACTCTGCTGCGTTTCTGAATCAGGTTTCAGTAACATTTAAATGAAACAGAGATAACTCTGCAGTGTTTCTGAATCAGATTTCAGTACGCTTTAAATGAAATGCACTTACAGATATACCAAAACATCAAGCAGGATAACAGCTGTAATGGCAGGAAATTTACACCCCATATGGCTTGTTGACAGTTGTAACAACAATGCAATAACATTAGGCTTCAGAGATGCATAAAAACCTCAAGAAAGTTTTGTTTTGCAGACTAGGCAGCAACAAGTTTTACACCGGCGGACCATTCTCATGCTATAGAGTACAATAATGGCGAAAAGCGTGGTCAGCTCACTCATATAGTGAGCCGACTGAGTGATTCTAGTTTCTTGTACGCGTGGAGCTGGATCAGAGCACCATCTAGGAGAGCCTTCTTGCCATTGCTGATCGCTTCTCTTGACTGTTTGAGCTCACACCTGGTAGCAGTCAGCTCATTCTTCAGGTTCCTCATCTTCAACGTATCCCTGGCCTTGTCGAGGTCCCTGATCTTCTTCTCAATCAGATGCAGATCCTTGTGGTCAGAGTGAACTCTTGACGTCGGTAGAGCCCTGGACAAGTGTTGCGGTAACGGTGGAGCTGAAGGCGGCGTGTCCCTGCTTCTTTTCTGCAAACAAGTAAGTAGCAGTTTAGTCCTAGTTGTGGAAGTAATTGTTGAAATAGGAAACAATTCACTCCCTTAAGTGGTGAAAACTGGCAGCGGTTCAAGTTAAGTGTTTGGACATGTAGAGCTTCATCTTGTTTTTTCTTTTTCCCCTGTTTCAAAACGGTTTATCCCAATACCTCTTTTTCTGGTTTCTGTTTCATGCAAGGTGTTTGTATCATCATTCTGGCAAGAACAGAACAGAGTACACACGATCCTTGTCGCCGTTTGGAGAGGATACCAAAGTACAATACATATCACAGCTCCTCATTTGGATACTCCCTCCGTCCGGAAATACTTGTCATCAAAATGAATAGAAGGGGATGTATCTAGATGTATTTTAGTTCTACATACATCATTTTTTGTCCATTTTGATGACAAGTATTTTCGGACGGAGGGAGTACTACACAAAGCTTCCTTCATTCTGCAGTACAAGTAGAAAAGAGGGATGCATACCTGCTTATTGCGATTGTCAGACGGTCGACGAGGGCGGACGATCTTGACGTCCTTCCTCGTCTTCCTCTTGAGCCACTGGCAGAGCTCGGCCGGGTCCACCTTCCCCGCCACGGCCACGACCCCAGTCCCGACGTCTCCCACCGACGTTTCAACCCCTGTCAGACCAAAAAGTCAAGCAGAAAACAGGTAAACCAAGCAAGATGGGTCAGGCGCGTACCTGTGAAGGTTCGGATGGCGGCCATGGCCTTGTCGATCTTGTCGATGCAGCCCATGCACCGGCACTGCATGTCGACCTGGAGCCTGAACCTGATGTGCGTGTGCTTGGCTCCCTCCTGCCAAGAGCCAGAGCCAGATCAAAGGTGGTTTAGGCGGATTTTGACTTGCAAGATTTTTCTTATTTTTAATTTGCGGGAACTTGCAAGGAATTTAATCCCCCTCAATCCCCGCCAAAACCGAGTAAGATGGGGGACAGCAGAATCCATGGAAGGAGGAGGAGCAGGAGGAGGAGGAGGAGGTGAGAGTAGTTCCTTACCGTGCCCATGGTGGCCGGCTGGGTACACAGCTTGTCTCGGTGGTCACAGATTGTGTGTGGTTTGGTGGAGGCCGATGGTGAGTGGTTTAAGTAGGCGTGCCAGCCCAATCCGAAGGATGGTTCTCGGTGGCTAATTAAGCGCTCGGATTGGATGGGCGGTGCCGTGAAGGTGCGATCGTTTGTGACCTTTGGACAAGATCGTCAAACTTGATCACTGCTGGTCTTTCTTGTGGCTATATTAGTCAGTGCTGTGTAGTAATCGTCAAACTTGATCTTTGGACAAGACAAATGGTGTTCTAGTTCTCCTTCCTCACTGATTTCTCCACATCCCTCTTGACTAATGCCTTCCTTTTGCATGACGATATGTCATGGACAAAAAAGGTGGGAATATATGATGGGCTGAACGCCATGGCCACAAGACCTCCTAAGCAGGGCCTTAAGCGCCGGCATTCCCTATTTGACGCTTCAGGCGCCCGTTTCTATTGTTTTTGCAAATGGGCGCTCACACGCGCGTCTAGTTGGGCCAGCCATCTATCTTTTTTTTTCCTTTTTCTTTTAACGCGCAAACAACCTGCGTTCATGGGTGTGATTCGAACCGGGACTTCCTGGTTATATGCACGCTGCTCTAACCAACCCAGCCACCTCACATTTGTGTTTACTTACAGCATTTCATTTGTTTTCTTCCTTTTTCTTTTTCTCTTCTTTCTTGGAACGATTCTGTTTGATTTATTTCTTTTTTTCTGTTTTCCTGGGACGGTATTGTTCGGTTTTATTTTTTATTTTAGTAAATGCGTGAACTATTTTCAAAAATTGATAAAAAATTTCAGAATAAATGAACTTTTTTCGGACTGATTGAACTTTTTCCAGATCCGATGAATTTTTTTCAAATTCGATAAACTTTTTTCAAAATCTTGAAGTTTTTTAAAAATTCAAGAAACTTTTTTTAAAGATCGATGAACTTATTTACAAATTTGAAGAACTTTTTTCAAATGGATGAAGTTTTTTGAAATTCAATGAACTTTTTATCAAATTTGATGATCTTTTTTCAAGATTGATGAACCTTTTTTCAAGATTGATGTACTTTTTCCTCAAATTAGATGGACTTCTTTTTTAAAATCCGATGAACTTTTTTAAATTCGATGATTTTTTTCAAATTCACAATTTTTTTTCCAAAGTTGATGATTTTTTTTCAAATGGATGAAATTTTTTCAAAAACATTGATTTGTCTCAAATTTGTTAACATTTTTTGAAGTGTGTGATTTTTTTGAAATCCATGAACAATTTTTAGTTCCTGAATATTGTGTGATTTGAACGTCTGAAGGAAGATCTGATTGGGCATCAGTGGGCTGTTAACAAGGAAAACAATGTTCGGATGTAATATTTGAACTTCTCTAAATTTGAGCTACTGCTGCATGTGGCTATTTGAACGTTTGTACCCTTTCTATGCTGCTATTTGATCGTGCAAACTTGAAAAAATGAGGAAGGCTGGATGTATGCGCCTACGGTTGGATGGCGACCTCCCGTATCCATGTCCGCGGACTGCCCCACCCCTCCCCTCCCCCTCGGGTCTGTAGACGGATGCGGGAGGAAATTTGCGGGTTACCGTTGGAGATGCCCTTAATCTCGTAATCTTTCAGATACTCGACAAAACACCTACGTGGCGACTATGGCGTGCAAGTCCGTAGATTGAAGTCGCATGTCATCCCTCCAAGGGCTCACATGACATCCTATTTTGGGCAGACCATCTTCGATACTTTTCTCTACCTTGCAATACATAGCGATTTTTTTGCGGGTTGCAATACATAGAGATGACCTCATTGTCATCCCATCACACTGAATACACCCCGTCTTTAGGAAACCTGTTACACTATTAAATTATATGTGCTTCGCACGTTAGGAAATATATAATAGCAGGGGAAATGCATTCTCGACATTTTACTTCCTTCCTACGAATCATATTAGACAGGACCCAACTCTATAGAATCTGGATTGTTCCATTGCTTTTTTATTAGAGAATCAGATTCTTGGCATGGGAAAAAGATACTTCCAAAATAATATGAGATGATAGTGGGGTCTCAATTAAAAGACCACATGGAAGAATCTTGTGAGATGAAAACTTTATCCAATGGATGCTATTATTCGGATTTGTCGTCTCTCAACCGTTGGATGGAGCATATCCAACGGTTGATATTAAAAGTTATTGTGACACTATATAGTGGTATAGAAAAATTGGGTGGGCACTGTAGTAGTAGGTGTGGTTTCTCTCCACGCCATGTCACCCAGCACACATCATCATGTGCATCCACCCCCTTTGAGCAGTTCCACCCCAAGAACAAGGCATAGTCGTTGAAGCTTGCCATCTCTGCCCACTTGGTGTCAGTGTCAATGAGCTTGAAGGCCCTGAAGAAAGGCTCACGGTTGGGTTACTAGGAGGTCATTACCGCCATCGACGGATTGCCTTAGGAACTCAGAGATATACCTGGCTTGTGACCAAGATCCAACAATGAATACAACAAGGGTTTTACGACCAAGATCCAACTCATACAACATAAGCGAATAAACCTTAGGCAAGTAAGAACAACAATTGCCTTAAGAAGGCTCGAAGTAATAGAAATGACATCGATAACCCTACCAAGACCACTATTTGTAGGATAACCGACTAACGTCGTCCATCACCATAGGTGCATGGTGATTGCAAGTTGGTCTCTGTAAGTGTTTGTTATAGCAAGTTGAGTACATGGTGTACTACGCAAGTCTTATTACCATGGGTTCTCACACTAACAATAAATTAGGTATGAAAGGGATAAATGGTGAAGCTGCAAGCATCTAAGCATCACACTACAACTTACACCTAATAGAACTTGATGACCCGTTGTGCCATTGGGACGCAGACCGACTGCAACCCCAAAGTAAATTGAGCTATTTAAATGAAAGTTAAGTGAACTATCTGAAGCATAAAAGTTAAGAGATCTGTCCAAAACATAAAATGGAAGTTAAGTGTACTATTTGAAGAGACCAACTACAGCCATCGTCGTAAAAACCAATTGCACTCAAGCAGCAAAACAACTAATACAACCAAATATTTAGAACTATTTGAAGGATGTTTCTCGTGAATGACCTGCAAGTAATTATGTTCATATTGTGTTTGTATATGTCTTGTATATTTACCAACGACAAACATTGTTGCACATGTCCTTCTTTGGCCGTCTAGGGCAACCCAACAATCGGGTCGATAGAAAGGTCGACCGCACCCCCCACGGTACATAACCTGAACCATCGAAATCATAGACTTCTACTCGAATCAGCTGAGGTGACCCAATACCATCCGGGCAGACCACAAAGTCCAAATAATGGGCAGACATATGAGAGCACGACATTTTTCCAAGGGGGGACACAATGGC
This sequence comes from Triticum aestivum, assembly GCF_018294505.1. NCBI lineage: Eukaryota > Viridiplantae > Streptophyta > Magnoliopsida > Poales > Poaceae > Triticum > Triticum aestivum. The sequence goes on along the minus strand of NC_057807.1, from coordinate 534,715,197 downwards.
AAGTGGCGGTGGCGCAACCCAACAACTACCTAGCAAGAACAAAATAGCCTGGCAGGATGCGACCGACTCGCACGTTGTTCCAGGAGATCGCGCATGCCCGACATGTGTTTGGGATGTGAGCTCGGTCTTTCAACGCTGCGATCTAGCCAGATTGGTTGTTTTGGGATATCTTCCCAGACTTTCAAAACCAATTTTGTGAAGTCAGTTATACTGATGAGCCAGAGATGAAATATTCTCTTCCTCCATTAGTTCATTGTTTTACTAACGTGGCACATGGAGTCTTAATGGAGAGGGATAATTAAAAGCGGCCTACATCATTCTATTAGTTACATAAGATAATGGTAGTAGATGTCAAAGATATATTACACCCTTGATACTCAATAGGCCACTCTTGCTATTAGTTTAGCCACAAAGGTGTGAATGAGTATACAAATGGATTGACGTAAAGGTGCCTTATATAAACCAAAAATTCGGGTGAAATATTTGAAGGATGTTTCTTGTAAATGGTCAGCGAGTGATTATGCTTGTATTACGTTTGTATATGCCTGCACATTTACCAACAATAGACAACGACGACCGTTGCCCATGCTCTTTTGTGGCCAGCATAGGCAACCCAACAGCCGAATCGACCGAAAGGCCGACCGCACCCCCACGGTACATGACCAAAACCATAGAAACTGGGGACTCCTCCTTGGAACAATTGAGGTGACTCGGGACCATTCAGGCAGACCATAGAGTCCAAATACTATAGAAAAGCACGACATCTGACAAAGGGGACGCAATAGCAAGAGGTCGTGCCACAACCCGACAACCACCTTGTAGGAAAAAAATAGACCGGCATGATGTGACTAGCACGCACACCGAGCCAGGTAGGCGTGCACGCATGCCCAGCGTGTCTTGGGATGTGAGCCCGGTCTTTCAGCGCTTCGGTCTGACCAAACAAATTGTTTTGGGATGTCTCCTCGGACTTCCAGAACTAATTTTTTGAAGTATTCAATACGGAAGAGACAGAGATGAAACCTGCTCCGCTTCCATTAGCTCATTGCTTTACTAACATGGTGCGTGGAGACTTACTAGGGAAGGGAACTCCATCAACCTACACACTAAATGAAGCCCTTGATCCCGTCATCCCCCAATCGGTGCTCGTCTGAACTGTATATTTAGGGAAACCGAACCTAATATTGTACTGACAGATGCACTTTCATGATGTACAATATTATAAAGCATTGGATACTGTAGAGCTAGAGGCATCTCCCTCAGCTAAGTATCCTTCCAGAATCTAGGAGCACACCCGTTCCCAATAATAAATTTGCCCCCGTTAAAAAATGCAACCTTAGTTCTCATCAACCCCTTCCAAAAGGGTGAATCATTCGGTTGTGTTGTTACTTGTGCTAGAGTTTTGGAGTTTAGATATTTGTTACGCAATAATTGTAACCACACTCTCCCTCCTCCTTAGAGGATAATCAATATAACCATTTGCTAATTAGGCACTTATTCTTCACCTTCAGATTTTCAGTCCCAAACCCCCTTGGTCTTTTGACCTACATAAAATATCTCACTTAGTTACTATGTATTTATGTTATTCTAATTCCCTTGCCAAAAGAATCGTGATCTATGTAAGTCCAATCTTTTCCATTACACTACGGGTATTTCAAAGAAAGATAGCATGAATATCGGCATGCTCATGAGCATAGAATTAATCAGAATCAGCCTACCCTGTTAAGACATAAGCTTTCCCTTCCAACAACTTAAGTTATTCTCAGATCGATCTTTAATACACTTGCATTCTTTGCTAGTTAGGTTTATACGTGAATTGGAACCCAAGATAAATAAAAGGGTGGGATCCAATCTCACAACCAAACAACTCCCGATAGTTCTCATGTTCCTCCTTGGCGCGTCCAAAGGAGAACAATTTACTTTTATGGAATCTTATTTTCAGCACATATAGTTGTTCAAAGAGACATAAAACCAGCTTCATATTTCTCGCTTTGGCCATATCATGCTCCATAAAAATGATAGTATCATCCGTGTACTATAGAATGGAGACACCCCCATCCACGAGATGTGGGATGAACCCTTCTAACCGGACGTCCTCCTTGGCTCTACCAATGAGGATCGCCAGTATGTCTGCAGCAATATTTAACATGATAGGAGACTTTAGATCTCCCTAGCGCGGTCCCTTCTGGGTCTGGCCGAACCGAAACCCTTCATACGTAGAGTCTGTTGCAGAAATTGTCACTTAACCTTATCATAAGCCTTCTCAAATCCACTTTAAAGAAAACTCCATCAAGTTTCTTCAAATGAATTTCGTGCAAGGTTTCATGTAGGACCACAACACCCTCTACAATGTGTCGCCCAAACATGAAAGCTGCCTGAGTCAGCTGAACTACAGTATGCACAATATGTGTGAGATGATTAGTCCCTACTTTGGTAAAAATCTTAAAGCTTATATTGAACAAAAAAATTGGTCTAAATTGCTCAATGCAAACTGTCTCTTCCTTCTTATGCAGCAGAGTAACTATCCCAAAGTTAAGATTGAATAACTGAACTTGGCCACCGAAAAGATCCTGGAACATGGGCATTAAGTCACCCTTAATAATCCCCCAACACTTTCGATAGAATTCCGCTGGAAACCCATCCGAACCAGGTGCCTTATTATTTTTTATTTGTGTGATAGCCACGAACTCCTCCTCCGTAAAAGGAGCATTGAGCACCGCATTCTCTTCCATGCAAAGCTGTGGGATAACTCCCACCATATACTCATCCAAGGACACATAATTCTCTAATAGCGCCCCAAAGAGGTATTTATAAAACTTCTAGATGTACAATTTAAGGTTCTCATGACCTACTGTCGTACCCTCATCATGTTCAAGTTGGACATTTTTTTCCCGTGTTTCTCATTCGCAATCAGGTGGAAAAACTAAGTATTACTATCCCCTTGAACAACCTCTCGCACCTTAGCTCTTAGTGTCCATTTTATCTCCTCTTTTCTGCGAAGCTTAGCAAGCTTCTCCTCAACATCTCTTTTAGCCATGCTGATGGACGTGTTGTAACTTGCATCGAAATAAAATTGCACCCCTCAAGACATAGTACGTGTACCAACATTCTCCGGCTATTTCACAAACGTGTACCAACATTCTCTCTCTTCTCCACAGTAGAACTTTCCATTTGGTAAATGAACTTTTGGTGCAATAGGCTTCGGGGCTCTCAGTGTGGTGTGGTACTAAATTATCATCTGCTGCAAGTAGCAAATATCATCTACTCCCTCCGTTAACTGTTATAAGATGTTCTACATATTTCAACATGGGATTAGATAGAAATGAAAATGAGCGAACACAAACACAAGAAACCGTCTATATACATCTGATTTGAAAAAAGATTATGTGTAAAACATCTTATAGCAGTGAACAGAGAGACTAGTTAGTTCATATGTAAGACTAAACAAACTGATAATATAAATCGTAGCCGTATGCTACTCAAGCCATGCCCTGTTTGCTTTCGGGAAATACAATTTTGGTATGGTTGGGCATGTTTACACTATGTATGCTCGTGCATGCATCTAAAGTATATTGTACTATCTGTTAAAGCCTCGGAGGGTGAAGCCACGTGGCATAATGCTTGAAACCCATCAGATGATATCCTGTCGTTTCCACACCATAGGTGATACTTTGGTCTTCCTTCCGATAAATATGTTCGCCATTATCCAATGCCACCGAGTACGTTTCGTCTCCCGGCGAGTTTCTCTCCATGAGGCGGGCATCAAAGTAGTAGATGTGGTTTCTCTCTAGGCCATGGTGCTCGGCACCCACTGGCACATGCACCGCCTTACAACAGGTCAGGTCTAAGAATAAGGCACAGTCACCAAAGCTCGTCACCTCTTCCCATCTACAATACTGGTCATTATCAATGTCAACAAGTTTGAAGACCCTGAAGGTAGGCCCGCTGTTGGGCAACCGCCGGGTCCTTACCACCATGGACAGCTTGCCATGCAGCTCGAAGATGTTGCAGCCGCGAACGGGGATGTTGCGGCTTTGGATGGTGAGCCGGTGGGTCGCAGTGATCACCGGCGTGCCATCTCCTTTCGTTCCAGTTTCAAACTTAAGAAGTGTATTGTCGAACCTTAGACCATAGAGCACGCCATTGGAGAAGGCGATATCCAAGACCGCCTCCCGATGGTTACACGTGGTCCACTCGCCCTCCGGGCAGCCAACTCTGCACAGCCCAATGCGGAACCGCCCTCTGATGATGGCGGCCAGCATACAGCCGTTGGAGGAGGTGGGGTCGTCGGAGAAGATGATCTTGGAGAACGTGGGTGGACTAGGAAGTGTTGTCGAGGAAGTCGTCAGAGCGGTGATCATACTCTGCTTCGGAGAGAGGCCCACCTCGGCGCCGGTGAAGAGGTTGACGATCACGAGCAGTCTGTCATCGCACGCCGCAACCCAGCCGCCGTCGTGAGATCCGACGAACCACTTGTTGGCCGCGCTGTCATGGACGCGGAAGGCCCAGCCGTCGTCAGGGCCGCACAGGTGCTTCTTCGCGCGGCGGCGGCTCTGCGAGAGGAGCAGCAGGGGGGCTGCGGGAGCCGCGGTCGGCTGCCGCGACGAGGTGTCGTGCCAGGACCTGCAGACCGCGGCGAAGCGCACGCGCACGACTGTGGAGGCGAGCCTGGAGCACACCGCGCTGAGGAGGTCTTCGGGGAGGTCGCACCATCGGGCGTCGCCGGCGGCTGTCGTCGTCTGTGTCGACATCTATCTCACAGGAAACGAGTTTTCAACTAAAATACACCGGCATCCATGTATATATAGGGCAGAAACCATGTCCGGCTTGTAAACGAAGAGTTCTTCAGGCAGGTCCGGGTCCTACTCCTGTCAGGTTTTCTCTTCTCCTTCCGTTTCGTTCCGTGTCGGATTACGAACTCGTGATCGATCCGAACACACAGAGATGCCGATGACGCAGATGGCTGCAGGCGGCGGTCGGCCACGCGGTGGTCCGATCCCCCCGACGACCTCCTTGGGCTGGTCCGCATCAGGATAGCCTCCCCGCGCGACCGCGTGCGCTTCTCCGTCGTCTGCAGGTCGTGGTGTGCCGCTGCGTCGCGGCAGCCGGCCAACCCCCTTTTGCTCCTCTCGCCGTGGTTCCACCTGTGGAGCCCCGTCCACGCCCCGAGCAAGGCCGTCGACAAGGCGTTCCTCGGCTCCCACGACGGAGGCTGGGTTGCGGCCATCGACGACCACGTGCTCATGGTCGTCAACCTCTTCTCTGGTGTGGAGGTGAAGCTTTCCCCCAAGCGGAGTATGATTGCCAAGCCCTCACTAGGCTCTGAAACGCCTCTTACAGAAAATCATCTTCTCTCAAGCCCCTACATCCTCGGATGGTTGCAGACTTGACGTCTCAGATGGCGAGTGGACCAGATGTCTTTGGCACGACATTCCCTTGTGCAACGGTGAGCTCTATGCCCTCATGGGTCACGACAAGCTACTGCTTAAAATTGAAATCGGAACGAAAGAAGACGGCATGCCGGTGATCACAGCAACCCATCCACTCGCCACTCAAAGATCCATAAGGGGGAATCAATAGTTTAACAGACGGAAAGTACATCTTCGAGTTGCATGGAAAGCAGGCGATGGCGTTCATGGCCCAATGGTTGCCCAACCGTAAGCGTTTCTTCAACCTTCAACGCTTGTTGGCACCAACACCGACAAGGTTTACAAGTACAAGTGGGCAGACGTGATAAGCATCAACGACTACATCTTGTTTTTGGGGCCGATGTGTTCCAAGGCAGTGCACATGCGGCTGGGTGCAGGGCGCCGCTATCGTCCGGAGGGAAACCACGTCAACTACTCCACTACCAAGACAGCCCGAAACATGGAAGAAAACGGTACTATGTATTGCAAGGAAGATCAAAACAGCCAAGATGGTACGGAAAGAATAAGATACTATGTGAGTGGATTATAATAATGCCATAGCTTCACCCTCCAGACTTGTAGACAATATATTTTCACGGTTTGTGGAAACACGCAAGGAACCTCATCTTAAGAGTGAAGTTCACATTTCAATTTCCACTTGTTTCCCTTGTCTTCCCTAGCAATTTCACAACCGAGGAAACAAGAACGACATATCGACGTGTATTTGGATACCTTGGCATGACCCGGAAACTGATATGCAGGCTGACACCACTCTTACAGGGGGCGCCTACTAAACTAGTGAGGACGAAACCACTTGGTTCAAGAAGAGCACCCGTCAGCGACAAGCCCTTTTGACCCGCTAGCACTAAACCATTCTATAGTAGTGTCACTTCGTCCTCGTTCAATTTGTGTAAGTGTTTTGGAGCCTCGGAACAAGGTTCTTGGCACATGTCTTTCTCATTGAGAAGCGCCAAGAGCCACTTACATAGTAGGTTCCTATCATTTAACCCCGGGTTTTGGATTCCTATACCAACAAGTTGTTTCTGACGTCAGAGTCCTTCTGACATCAGACGGATCATCAGTGTCCAACTCCAACTGAAATTCCCAACAGATCGCATTTCTAAAAGGTGCCCCCATTCTACTACTAGTGCCGGACTCATACCATGTTAGCCTTTTTTGCTCTTCTCTTAGACTTCCATACTGGCACTGTATTTTATTGCCTCACATTATCACACACTAGATCATGGTTGGCACGCGTTGCTGTGCCCGTTTATTTTTCCAATAGAATGATTGTAATTTTAACAAAATTTTAGACATGAAAGAGCTGAATTCCTATTTCTAGTGAAAGAACTTTTGCACCATCATGCACGCAAACGAAATATTTATCATTCTACCAAATTGTCATCTTCTATAATTTTCAGGTCATATTGACCATCCTCTTACCTTCTTGTCTACCAAGATCTGAGTCCGGACCAGGACTAATATCTTTACAGTATGCACTTGCTGTGTTGTACTGATTTCATGATGTTTGTGATGACTGGTAGGGATATTATTTTGCATTCTGCACACACCAGTTTATTCAATCCAAATATGCAGGAGAGAGCATATTTTTCATGCTCACTATGTGAAAGAGAAAGAGCGAAACTCTTGAACAATGAGGAGCTGAGTCACATGAAATATATGCACTCATGGACTATCGCAGTTACATATCTCAAAGAAGTTCTTTTTACCAATATCAGAGGGCAATAAGGACAAAGAGTACACCAGAATTTGACCTCATTGTGAAATAATAAAAAGCATGGATAATATTTCCTGTAATATAATTTAGAACACAGTATCCCACTACAATTGCAGACCTGGATAGCAAGCCATCCTTAATCTCTCGGACAACAGTTCCATTTGTAACAAATTCCAGGAATTACACAGCAAGTTAGCTAGATGCAAAAAATTGAAAAGGGAAGACCATCAAACCTAAATTCATGTAACAACAGAAGATGTAACTTTCCAAGGATGGTAATATAGAGTTACAGTACCAGTAATTAAAATAATCAAATGAGTCATATATACCCTCCACCACATTCGAGGATGAAGGTGGCATGCACTGACCTTCTGAAATACAGAGGGCTATATGACCTAGTGGATGCTACTATAGAGGGCCATGGGCCAGATTCCAGGTGAGTTTTGTCATCAGACATTACTGTGAACATGTGGAAGGAATACACATACCTAAGAATACAGTAGGATAGCCAACTTGTCCACACTTATGTGCACAACAATTGCAGTCAAATGTGGCTGTCAGCAAATTCAGAGAGGCAATTAGCAATATGTAACAAATCATTAGTGATGCCTTATAGGCAAGTGTATTATTCGTGATGCCTACATTTTGTCGTTGCTACGGTGCTGGTGGTAAAATAAGATGGTATTCCAGTGAGTGTGGAGTGTAGGAACACAAAGCAGGTTACCATGATGATTGACTACCATGATCCTTGCAGGTCAATGAGCCAACCTACTTTTCCATAATAGAAGACCAAGCATAAATATATAATAAGCAATTGTATGGATAATTGCTTTGCAGAATACTCCCTCCGTCCCATAATGTAAGACGTTTTTTGATATTAGTGTAGTATCAAAAAACGCCTTACATTATGGGACGGAGGGAGTAGAATACTGCATAAATATATAATAAGCAATAGTACGTGCAGAGGTATTAGCTTCTCTACTACTTATACAAAAATAATATGGCCTGGAATAGAGAATAGCAATGTCTTCTAAATGGCTATGAGATCATCTAACCTGCTATGCTCATATAACCTAAATTGCAACATACAGATGACCATATAATATATGTGAATTTATGCTCAAAGTTATCCTGCTCAAAGCTATCCTGAATTTGGGGACCATATGGTTTGATATTTCAGACGCCTTTAGACCTTTAAGATTTTAGCTTGGTGTAGAAAGTCAAAACGATCTACAATGTCAGACCAGCACTGAAACTTGATCTGAACATCATCAAGCTAAGCACCATGAATCTACAAATAAACTTCAAAACCTTACCTATATATATATAGAGAGAGGGAGATCTGAGAAAAATAAAATAAAGGCTAGCTCTCTTCTTAGTATAACCCTGATACTACAATAGTCAGGTTTACCTGAGAAATGAAGCATCAACCATTGATCTGGTGGTCTGAAGGGATGAAAGCAACAGTAACACTTAACACTTGCTGGATAATAGAGAGAGAAATAAAAATACATCAAGATGACAAAATATGGGATTTCTAATTTTCCATGCTCCTAGATATTTGAAGGTGTGAATGATACACATACATTCTGCACCGTAATATCTAAGCAATAGCCATGCCAAATTATAAGGTAAAGAGTTCCTGAACAAAATATCAGAACCACAGCCTCCAAGAATTTCCCAAAGAAATGAACAAAAATCAGGATAAAAATTGTGTTCATCCTAAATAGAGGGATGCATGAGTACTAAAGTATGTGTGGCTGTCTACCTGAGATGATAGAACTTGTATGTTTCAATTTTTCTCTGGGCAACTTCAAATTCGATCAGCAATTGGAGCAGAGAGGCGTTGAGGACGATCTCGCAGTTGGGCAGCAGAACTGATCCGGCGCAACGGCGGCCTGGAGGCAAGGAATTAGGCGCACACAACTGTTAAGCAAAAAAAAAATCCAGTGCCAAGCTCCAAAATTAAATCAATCGAGCACAGCTAACATGAACATCAACTGTATGCATAATTTTCGGTATGAGAGGATATCTAATTGCTTCCTGCAAAAATGATCACATATGAATTTAAAAGAAATACATGTGCTGCCGGTGTAGAGAGAATGAGCAAAGAGTGTCAGGGGGGGAGAATATATAGACGTACCTCTCGATAGTGGAAGGATTAGCACATCAATCGCCATGAATGCACGCTTACAAACTGAAGTTTGATTGTGGGCAGTTTCCCAGGAGATGAGGCGCCGGCCATTATCACACGCCTCCCCCAGCTCTGGATCGGCCGGCCCCTGATTCATACGCATCCGGAGCGTCCGCTGGATTCCCACGTCGGCTAGATCGGCTTCCCTTGCAACCTCGATGTCATGCATTCAGATCCTTGAAAGCCTGACAGTGGAGAATCGGTGTAACCGATTCAGTCCCTGCGGATACAGAGGAGAGACGGGCGTGAGTGGGTGTTGCGTATCGGGCCTGTGTGCCAGTGGGTTGGGGATTGTAGGGCCCATCTGTAAGAGGGTGTGGAGCTGTCTATTAATATGCAGACTATGGTTGTACTATTCAGAAAAGAAAATGAATATTGTCTGAGCTCTTCCCATCCTTATCCTCTGAACCTCCGCCCCTGTTCGTTCCCTTCTCACCCCTTTTCCTAATTGTGATTCCTTTCTAAGAGAGGGACATCACAAACTGGTAATCAGAGCTTTGTTCCGATCCGTCGCGCGCTTCGTATTCCCGAGATTTTAGCGGTAACATCGACTAACTGGTTGGAGTTCATCCTCCGGATCGAACTCCTGTAAATCCGAAGTTAGCGTTCGCTTGATCCAGGGGAGGCCGCAACGGCTCCGGCTCATAGCAAACCGAGTGCCCAGACTAGATTCGTGCTTCAAAGCATGGAGGAGATGAGGAAGGCGCTTGAGGAGTTGATCCAGAAATCAGTGGGGAACATCACCACGAAATTTGAGGAGCACTCAGCGGAATTGAAGAAAGAGGTCTCCGCCTTGTCCAAACAGGTGGAAGATTTTGGGGGCGACTTCGACACCGTCAAGCGTCAACACGCCGAGACCCTGCGCGTCTCGCCTCCCCTACGTACTCCGTTGCAGGCCGACAAGGGAGTCCCCCGTCTCGCCAACAACGGGCCACCCCTTCTCCCAGGGCACGCGCGGCCACTAGCAGCCGACGAGCAGTCCGACCGTGGGGCGGATGCTGCAGCACCGGACCACGGGGATTGTCGCGCGAAGCCGCCCAAGCACAATTTTCCGGTCTTCAACGGCGACCACCCCTTGTTGTGGGTGGATCTCTGCTACATCTACTTCGACATGTATCGTGTCCCAGCGCACCACTGGGTCAGCACTGCCTCACTGTATTTTGAGGGCCACGCGGCGCTCTGGCTGCAGGCATACAAGCGTCAGCATCGCTTGTTGCGTTGGGACTCATTCATCGCTGCTGTCGCTGACGAGTTTGGCGCCGATGAATTTGATGGCCAGATGTCCACACTGCTGCAACTCAAGCAGACCGGCTCCGTCGTCGAGTATAAGCAAGCCTTCAAAACCCGCATGTATCATCTTCTCTCAGTGGATTCCACGCTGAGCCCCCGTTGGTTTGTGTCGCAGTTTACCTTTGGTCTCAGTGATGAGGTGCGTGCTGCAGTGCGGCTCCAGAAGCCGACCAGTGTCACACGAGCTGTTTCTCTTGCTCGCATCCAGGAGGAGGAGAATCTGCACAATCGTCCTCGAGGGCGTCCTCCAGCACCCACGAAACACCCGCCGGCACTACCTGCGGCTCCATCCATTTCTGCCACCCCTCGAGTGGATGTGCCTCCACGCCGCTCTGGCGATGACTTTGCGCGTGAGCGACAACTGCGTGACTTTCGCCGTGCCAATGGGTTGTGTTATAAGTGTGGTGACAAATATGCCAAAGACCATCAATGCAAGAAGCCGGGACAAATTCTGATGATTGAAGTGGGTGATTTTGGTGAGGTTCTCTCCGAGGATACTATACATGCTTTGAATCTGCTTGAAAAAATGCCTGAGGCTCAATGTTGTCAATTATCTGTTCATGCTTTGGCTGGGACGGAGGATGTTGAAACACTCCGCCTCCGGGCTATGGTTGGGTCCCAAGTCATGTTGTTATTGGTTGATTCTGGGAGTTCTCATAGTTTTGTCAATTCTGCATTTGTTTCTCGTGCGGGTTGTGACATTACTCCGGTGAATCCAGTGCGTGTTCGGGTAGCAAATGGTCAGTTTATGAGTTGTACCTCTGCTGTTAAGAATCTCTCATGGTGGTATAATGGCACCACTTTTTCTGACGAAATGCGCATTCTGGACTTGGGAGGTTATGATGCAGTGTTGGGCATGGATTGGTTGAAGAAATTCAGTCCTATGGTCTCTGATTGGGCAAACAAGCGACTGATAGTACCCAAAGATGGACAATGGATTACTCTGCAGGGTATGCAACTTGGGGTTCAGTCTGAATTGTTGGAGATCAGTCCTGAACAATTGGACAAGTGCATCTCAGGCAATGATGTATGGGCTCTTGCAATACTAGAATCAGTGATGCCACTTGATGTTGTTTCTAAGCCAACGGCCATTGCTCCTGATCTACAAGCATTACTATCTGAATATGATGATATCTTTCAAGAGCTGAAGAACTTACCTCCACACCGCACATTGGATCATGCTATCACTCTTGAGCAAGGTATACCCCCAGTCAATGCTCGTCCCTATCGCTATTCGCCTTTGCACAAGGACGAGATTGAGCGCTAGGTCGCTGAAATGTTATCATCTGGAGTTGTTGTGCCCAGCATGAGCCCATATGCGTCTCCCGTCCTGTTAGTCAAGAAAAAGGATGGCCAATGGCGTTTCTGTGTAGATTATCGCAGATTGAACAGCATCACCATAAAGAATAAATTTCCTTTACCAATTGTGGATGAATTGTTGGATGAACTTGCTGGCACTAAGTTCTTCTCTAAGCTCGATCTGCGGGCAGGTTATCATCAGATTCGAATGAGAGAGGATGATGAACCCAAGACGGCCTTCAAAACACATCATGGGCATTTTCAGTTTCGAGTAATGCCCTTTGGCCTTACCAATGCACCGGCCACATTCCAGTGTGTGATGAATTCGGTATTTTCTCAGTACCTTCGCAAATTTGTGATTGTCTTCTTAGATGATATCCTCGTGTACAGTGCTTCCTGGGAAGAGCATCTTCAACACCTTCGGCAAGTCCTGGAGCTTTTGTGACACAATCAGTTTTTTGCCAAGCTCTCTAAGTGCTCTTTTGGTCAAACAAGCATCAATTACTTGGGCCATATTATTTCGGACATGGGTGTCGCCACCGACCCCGAAAAGACAAGTGCTATGGAGAAATGGCCTGTGCCAACAAATGTTTCTGAACTGCGAGGTTTTCTGGGACTCACAGGCTACTACAGAAAATTTGTACCAAGGTATAGTTGGATCACTAAATCTCTTACACAGTTACTTACCAAGAAGGGTTTTTATTGGAATGAGCAGGCACAGCAAGCTTTTGACACTCTGAAACAGGCCATGGTTAACACACCTGTGTTGGCCTTGCCGGATTTTCAAGTTCCCTTTGTTGTCGAAACGGACGCTTGTGCTACTGGGATCGGTGCAGTCCTCATGCAACAAGGGCATCCGATAGCATATTTGAGCAAAGCTCTTGGTGTCCAAAATAGCAAGTTATCTATCTACGAGAAAGAATTTCTTGCAGTCATTATGGCCATTGATCACTGGCGCACCTATTTGCAGCGAGGGCCTTTTATTATTTTCACTGACCATAAATCCTTGTGTGCGTTGGGTGATCAACAGCTGGGTACTGAGTTACAGCGCAAAGCGATGTCGAAACTAGTGGGCTTACAATTTGAATTTCGCTACAAGCGGGGTGTGGATAATAGTGCTGCGGATTCCTTGTCCAGGGTTGGCCATCTTCTTAACTGTCAAGCCCTTACTTTGTGTCAACCTGATTGGCTGATAGAGGTCCTGCATACTTATGATATGGATAGTACTGCTCAGAATCTTCTCCGTCACTTGGCTATTCTATCACCCGATAACAAGGGCTATGCTTTGGACAATGGTCTCATTAAGTACAAGGGTCGATTGTACATTGGTGCCAGCTTAGCTTTGCAAACCAAGCTCATTGATGCTTTACACAACAGTCCTGTGGGAGGCCATTCAGGCATGCAGGCTACTTATCAACGCTTGCGCAAGTTGTACTACTGGCCAGGAATGAAGACAGCAGTGGACAATTTTGTGCGCCAGTGTCAAATTTGCCAGCAAGCTAAACCTATACACACCAAACCAGCCGGGTTACTTCAGCCGCTGCCAATACCCGAACGACTCTGGGAGGATTTGACCATGGATTTTATAGAGTCTTTACCAAGGTCGGAGGGTTATGACACTATTCTGGTAGTGGTGGATCGCTTTACCAAATATGCCCATTTTATACCTCTTCGACATCCATTCACTGCCAGTTCTGTGGCCAAAGTTTTCTTGGATTCCATCATTAAATTACATGGTGTTCCACGTTCCATTGTGACCAATCGTGACAAGATATTTACAAGTGCCATGTGGCGTGATATATTCACAGCTTTGGGCTCCAAATTGTCCTACAGCACTGCTTACCATCCTCATACGGATGGACAAAGTGAGCGTGTTAATCAATGTGTTGAGCAATATCTTCGTTGTGCTGTGTATGACAAACCTGGCAAATGGCGTTCATGGCTTCCCATGGCAGAATTTTGGTATAATTCAAGTTATCATACCTCTGCTGGTTGTTCCCCATTTCAAGCTTTGTATGGCAGAGTGCCTAACTTTGGTGCAATGCCAAATGTCACCATGGCGGATGACTCTCAGGCCAAGGATTTCCCTATACCAGATAGTGTCCATTTGGAGCAGCTTCGCGGTCATCTCACTTAAGCTCAAGCTCGAATCAAGAAACAGGCGGATAAAAATAGAGTGGATAAAATGTTTCAAGTTGGGGATTCCGTGTTGCTCAAACTTCAACCTTATGCTCAGTCTACAGTCGTGAATCGTCCTTGTCCCAAATTATCCTTCAAGTTTTTTGGCCCTTTCAAAATTCTGGCCCAAATTGGTGCTGTGGCGTATAGATTGGAGCTTCCCGATGGATGTCAAGTTCATCCTGTTTTTCATGTTTCTCAACTCAAAGCATTCAATCCCAGTTATGCTCCTACTTTTCAAGCCATGCCACCTCCTCAAGCTCTGCTGGACTCTGCTTCACGACCTTTGGCAATTCTACAGCGCCGGATGGTTCAACAAGGTAATGCAGCAGCTCCACAAGTGCTCATTCAGTGGTCTAGTTTGCCTGAAGACTGTGCAACCTGGGAAGATTATTATGTGCTGCGCCAGCGTTTCCCTGACGCTGCCATTTGGGAAGGCGATCGAGCTCAAGAGGGGAAAGATGTCATGCATTCAGATCCTTGAAAGCCTGACAGTGGAGAATCGGTGTAACCGATTCAGTCCCTGCGGATACAGAGGAGAGACGGGCGTGAGTGGGTGTTGCGTATCGGGCCTGTGTGCCAGTGGGTTGGGGACTGTAGGGCCCATCTGTAAGAGGGTGTGGAGCTGTCTATTAATATGCAGACTATGGTTGTACTATTCAGAAAAGAAAATGAATATTGTCTGAGCTCTTCCCATCCTTATCCTCTGAAACCCACCCCTGTTCGTCCCCTTCTCACCCCTTTTCCTAATTGTGATTCCTTTCTAAGAGAGGGACATCACACTCGACTGAACGGCTTCGCGGTTCGCGCTCGATCCTCGCGCGCCTCGGCTTGGCTGGGGTCCTGGCGCTCGATCCCCTCGCTAGACTGGGCTGCCTCGACCGCCTCCTCTGTTCAGTCCCAGCGTCAGCGAAGAGGCTGGATTGACCGAGCGCGTCCTCTCTTCGAGCGCTGGATCGACCCAGCATAGCGCGAGCCGGCGATCGGAGTCGGACCTTGGCCGGTTAAATGGGCTGTCTCAAGGCCCAATTAACCACAGGCCTTCGTTTTTTCCTTCGGAGTAGGAGCCCCTTAGGACAGTTAGGCCCCGAAGCTACACAAGTTGGGCCAGATCGCTACAGCATGCCCCAATGAAGCAAATCTGACGGCTGGAGACAATTCAAACACGGAATCCGACGGCCAAAATCGTTGAGGGGGTGAGAGAGCTCGCTTTAGGCTTGGTTATACTGTCCTAAAAATCTCTATTGTAGTTCAAGCATTGGTTGTGCTACATGTGAGATAATCTAGTTATTTATGGACCAGGTGTAAGTTAGACTTCATTGCTTCACCAAACTTCATATGTCAGATCCAACCTTTTTATTATATTTTCTGCGAGCTTAGTATTTTATGGGGACATAGAGTATAGTTGTTGTGAAGGAACCAACATCGAGTAAGGTGCATTAGGGCATCTTCAAATTATGTAGCCCGAGGCTTGGCGCCACCTGGGTTGTGAAAACGATCGTGCTGTAAAAATACAGTCATGGCCTTAAAAGCAAAATTATCATGTCCCCAAGTATTTATTTGTCTGTCTATTGCTTCCCCTCTCTTTCTCATGTACATGTTCCTTCTTCCTTCAATGCACTAAAGATCATGTAGTCACCAAGTAGTGTTGCAAACCATTTCCAAATACAGGCCCCGAAAGCTTTTTCAGTTGAATCCACCCAATGTCTCCAAAAGTCCTATGAAATGCAGATACTTGAAGGGAACAAAACCCATTTTGATGTAACGTATAATAAAATGCAGATATCTATGGACATTTAGTTACATATGTTTGGAAAATCAACAACACATGAAGTGTAGGTAATCTCAAGGATGAAAACCTTCACCTGGTTGTTGGTCTCTGATTTTTATTTTGTTTTGTTGAGAAAACATGCATCCTCGTTGATTTTCATTAAAGAAAAACGCCAATAGTTTACAATATAGAGAAAAGTTAGGAACAAAGAAAATGTCGATCTTCGATTATACTTTGAAAGTTCAAGATGCTCAAATTATGTATCACACTCGCTCTACCTTTAATTGTGTTGCACAATGCCATGGTTTGCAACCCTTGCCGCTCGAGGAAGAGATTCTCCTTTCTACGTAACATTCTTAACCGGGCAGGGCATAAAAACATGACATACAAAAAAAATCTGAGTCCTACCCATGTTTCTCCTGCATCCTCCAAAATGATCGGACCACTGATGTCGTAGTGCCGGTTGGCTGGTTTGCTATTGTGTATCAAAATATCTTTAAATGCCATTTGCACTGGCAAGTTTATCGGTTCATGTTTTCATGTTGTATCGGAAGGTTCTTTATCTTTTGTTTCGGTGATGATTTTCCATATTTTAGTAAATCATCAGGCTAATATTTAGAAACTAAAAAGATTGTGCATGCCATTTGTCCTTGATTGTTGACCAATCTCAAGCTCCATAATGATCTATAATCCGCAAGTTGCAGGCTTCTCCATGTGTGTTTCTCTATCTATGAGGAAGTTCATATTTATGAACTTGCTTTTTTCTGCATGTGTATCTTATGAGTATGACCTAACTCGTGAAATTATTCTTTTGATCTGTTTAGTACAATGTGAAATACCTATTTAAATTATCAAAAAATTATGTGTGCTAATACATTCCCACATAGGGGTGTGTTTTGTGTCATAGCTAAACCTTTGAAGTGAGACCACATGGAGGTCCAGTTACTATTAAGTGGCACGCAACCGAACCTTCAAATCACTACGCCTAAAATTCTTGCTTCCCAAATTTGCTGGAGAAAATATCTGAATTTGCTTGCACATTGATTCTAGATTCCCTAGCAATGCACACCATGGCTTCACATTGTATATGACGCTGTACATTCTAGCTACCTTTAACTCCATCAGGAATTTCCAATGCATCCCATTTCTAAAAGATGTCCAATTCAAGTAAGGCCACCTCACTCATCGTAATGGATATTTTTTTGCTGTCCTCTACATATTGCCTTCATGTGTGATTGCCTCACACCGTCACACACATCAACCACAGCTCTAATGTAGCTACCTCAAAGAAAAACACCTCAACCGTGGTTTTGAGCATTGCTGGGCTACATAAGGAAGGTAGTTATTTATAGGCTTTATTTTGCGAATTTAGTGATTTATAGGTTGGGTGCAAGTGCAGACTTCATTACTTCATCAAACTCCACATGTCTGCTGACACCCGTTGTCTATATTATGAGTGTAATTGTTGTTTTATTTTTGCTGCTGCTTTCTTTCTTACTAGATAATGGATGGCGCGCGTTGCCGCACCCATCCATTTTGACAATAAAATGATTGGAATTTTCACAGATATGTGTATATGTCTATTTTTTCAAGGGATTGGGCATGCTCCGCTGCGTGATTGGTGTTGTTGGGATTTCATAAAAAGAAATTATTTGCTGCATGAAGTGTGCTTCTTTTTTTATAATGTGGTATTTAGATGGTCTTTTTTTGGGCTTATAATTATGTATTATCCGTAAATTAAACCACACAAAGTTTCTTGCTGCGGTGACCACATGTATTATATTAATGCTACAATGTCACATGTTGGCATTTATTTTTTATTAGGTGACAAAAAGGTGCGAGACTAATGTATTTTTATAAGCTGATCGTCGTCGATTGATTTGTGAAACCATTGACCAGTCAAAATTATGAACCAAATTCAAAATTGAACACCTCATTTGAATGAGAGAGCTTCTTGAGAAATTGCTGACCCAGTCAGAATTTGAGAACTTGATCCAAAATTACTCTGGTGCTATGGTGTTGGATGTTGGCATTTATTTATTTGTTTGTTAGGTGATGAGAGCATGTGTGAGACTGATATACTTTTATGAACTGGTTGATGACGATTGACCAGTCAAAACTGCGTCGGCGGCGGCACCAACCACAACCAGTCGGCCGCGCGGTGGTCCGATGGATCTCCCCGACGACCTCCTTGGGCTGGTTTGCTTCAGGATAGCCTGCCCGCGCGACCGCGTGCGCTTCTCCGTCGTCTGCGGGTCGTGGCGTGCTGCCGCTGCGTCGCGGCAGCCGGCGCGTGCCGGACAACCCCCTTCTGCTCCTCCGCCGTGGAAAAACACGGGAACGAGCCACTGACCACAGCTGGGCCGTCCACGCCCCAGGCAAGGCCGTTGACAAGGCGTTCCTTGGCTCCCACGACGGAGGCTGGGTTGCGGTAGGGATGCAAGCGGGCGTCCCGCATAAGCCCGCCAAAACAGATATTTAGTACAAAATGAACTAAAGCTGAACTAAGAACATTATAACTAAGTCGATCTACTTTGACTAGGAAGCGGGGCGGATCGGGCGCCGCTCCGCACCCCTAGGTTGCGGCCATCCACGACCACACTGCCTCTTACAGAAAATCATCTTCTGTCAGAGCATCTTCAACAGGCGCCGAACGCGTCGTGCGCTAAAAACTGATTTGGCGCGCGCCCATCGTCTGGTTTGGCACGGCGCAGCGTTTGCTCCAGCAGCCGCGCTGTAAAGCCGCGCGCAGTTCCAGCAGGCGCGGTAAAAAATGCAGCGCGCGTAAAAATGCAGCGCGCACTCATTCTAACATTTTTTTTGTGTAGATAGAAAAACGATACAAGATATTTTACATAGATAAATAGATAGTTCGACATACATAGATAGATAGATACTACTACGGCATAGATAGATAGATAGAAATTACTACGGCATACAGCGATACTACTCCAAGTCGCTACCATCACCATCATCCTCGTCGGTGTCATCCGAGGTTGAGATCCATATGTCGTCCCAACGTTCGTCGTCCGCGATGAGGAATGACTTCCCACTTGCTGAAACTATGTCGCACTACTCGTTCGCCAATGCCTTCCACTGACGCCGGTCAGCCCGCTCCGTGCGACGCCTTGCCGCCCTCTCCGCCCAGTAGGCATGCTCGTCGGCGACATCCTCCGGGTGGCGACGGCGCCACTCCGCCATGGCTCGCTCGTCCTCCTCAGCGACGAGGAGGCGGCGCTGCCGCCGAGCATGATCGGCACGGTCCATGTCGGTGATGAGACGCGGCGGAGGGGCGACGCACTGCGCCTGCTCGCGCGTGAAGACATCCCGGAAGTTCATCTGCAACCGGGGCCTGTCCAAGCACCACACCGCCGCGTCGTACGCGCGGGCCGCCTCATGCGCGCTCCGGAATGTCCCGAGGCCGAGCCAGACGTCGCCGGACCGTATCTCGGCGGAGTACTAGCCGTTGGGGCGCTCGCGGACGCCTCAATAGCCCAAAGCACCCCGGCGGCGCGGCGGCATGGTGGTGGCGCGGAAAGCTGCGAAGCGGCGAGGCGGCGAGGTTGCGAGGGGAGGGCGCGTGGCTGTGTGCTGTGCGCGTGGCGAGCGCGGCAATTTATAGGCGCGCGGTAAGCGGCGCACCAAATCTACCGCGCCGCGTGCCGCTTTCTCCCACGCGCGCGCACAAATGCTTCCCGTGGGCGGTATGTTCCCGCCACCGCTGGAGCGCGCGGAATCAGCCGGCGCGCGCTAAAACCTAACATTACCGCGCGGGCGCGCCTTTTGCCGCACCGGTTGGAGATGCTCTCAGGCATCTCCAACGGGTGCGTGTCGCGCTGAAAAAATCACCTTTTTTGCGCGCGCAGTCGTTCCGGACGCTCGAGCGGACGAGCAAAAAACACGCGCACGGTATAGTTGGTTTAGCGCCCGGAGCAAAATGGCATCGTGCGTCGCTTATTTCATGCTGGACAGCGACGACTCACGTGCGACTTCCACCAACCGACAGATCCAGGCGCTGGCGTCGCCACCTGCACCTCCCCATTTGCTCCGTCGACCCGACGGCGCTTTCCCAGCCTATCCTCGTGCGCCGCAGTTGCTTCCTCCACCTCCTCTCGTTGCCATCGCCCCTCGAGCGCGTCATTCCTCCGACGAACAGCGCCCGGCCGCCCACTGCCGCTCGGTGCCCACAAGATGTTTGACAAAACGCGTGCAAGGTATGTATTGCTTCAACTTCATATTTTGTAGATGAATTTGGTGCAGAAATGCCTTTTGGAGCTCGGCCTCCAGTAAGGCCTCCAAATTCAAATTTGAAATTTCATCAAAATTCATATTTTTACATTTCAAAAAATTCTGAAACAAAATACAAACATACATGAAGGCATAACACACATGTGTATAATTTTTCAGTTCAAAATACATTGAAATGAGAGCTGTGCAAAAAAGACATGATACTATTCATCTTCCCAGGCCATGAATTTGCCTTTTTTGTACAGGCCGCAACTCAAGGTATTTCATCATGAATTTTTACACACATGTGAGTTACATCCTTACATACACACATATATTTTTTTCAGAATTTTTTGAACCATAAAAGTTTGAATTCGAATTTTTCAAAAATAAAGGTCTCCATGGAGCTCGGCCTCCAAAACGCATTTCTCAATTTGGTGCATGTTGTTTGTAGTTTTATATAGACTAGTTTAGATTCAATATTGCAGATGAGTTTGTCATATGATTCGTTCGACGAAGAATTTGATATTCAAGAGGAGGAGGACCTTGCGATGATCCTGGCTATGCACGTCAATAAAAAGACGAAGCACGGTGGTTTGGTTAATGGGTCGTCAAAAAATTTGGAGGGATAAGATCAATGCCGACAACAGATTGATGAGGCACTGTTTTGTGGATAATCCCGTATGCCCGAGTCATACTTTCGGCGCCGTTTTAGGATAAGCACCGAGTTGTTCAAACTCATTGCAGAAAAACTGGCGAGCCATGATCAATTTTTCTAACAAAGGAGGAATGCCGCCAAAGAACTTGGTCATAGCACCTTTCAAAAGGTGACAGCCGCCTTGCGTTTGTTGGCATACGGTATTCCGACTGATCTAGTTGATGACCAATTGGCCATGGGTGAGAGTCAAGCCATCATGTATGTGAAGCCGTTGAAAAAATCGGAAGGTAAGAAAAATCTTAATTTCTACAATGATCAGGCGACGGCTAGGAAAGATGTGGAGAGAGTTTTTAAGATTTTGCAAGCCCAATTTGCTATTGTGAGAGGACCGGCTAGATTTTGTGATCAAAAGATCCTTTGATACATCATGAACGCTTGTGTGATCATGCATAACATGATCATCGAGAATGAGTGTGGGCAAGATTTAGACTATTCCCAGTACGAACTCTTAGGACGTCCCATGCGAGTGCGGCGGAGGGCTGCGAGGGTGGCCCGATTTGTTACCTCCTATCATGACATTCGACATGCTGAAACGCATGATGATCTTCAAAAGGATCTAATCGAGGAGTGGTGGGCATGGAATGACCGGCAAAACTAGCGATTTGTATGTTTGATGTTGTATTATTGAAATATTTGTTGTATTTGAAGATAAACTATTTGTTTGAGTTGTAATAAATTAAACTATTTGGTTGATTTATTTTTTATGTGTTTGATCTTCTTGGTTCTATTTGAGTGTCAAACATTGTTTGTGCTGGGCACGAGTGTTGTATATTTACCGGCCCTGCTGGAGCTGCTCGCGCGCAATATTTTGCAGCGGCCGCTAGAGCCAGCGCTCTGCTACGCGCAAAAAGTTGCTATATCAATGTTGTAAAGGTTATTTTAACGCGGCGTGCGTTGCGCGTCTGTTGGAAATGCTCTCAAGACCCTACTTCCTCGGATTGTTGCATCCTCGCCGCCATCGTAAAAGTTGGGTCCGGCGTTGCATTAAGCAGAGTTGGCGGCTGGGATGGCGAGTGGACCAGACGTCTTTGGCATTAGGGATCCATCACTGCAATGGTGAGCTCTATGTCCTCACGGATCACGATGAGCTACTAGTTAAAATTGAAGTCGGAACAAAAGGTGACGGCATGCAAGGACCCTCCACACTTGTAGACGATAAAATTTTATGGTTTGTGGAAACACGCATGGAACCTCATCGTAAGAGTGAAGTTCACATTTCATTTCCACTTGTTTCCCTTGTCTTCGGCAGCAATTTTGCACCGAGGGGAAACGAGAATGACATATCGATGTGTATTTGGATATGTTGGCATGACACGGAAATAGATATGCAGGGTGACACCACTCTTATAAGAGGCGCCTGCGAAACTAGTGAGGACGAAACCACTTGGTTCAAGAAGAGCACTCGTCATGGATAAGCCGTTTTGACCCGCTAGCGCTAAACCATTCTATGGTAGTGTCACTTGGTCCCCAAGAGCCGCTTACATAGTAGGTTCCTCTAGTTTAACCCCCGAGTTTTGGATTCCTATACCAACAAGTTGTTTGAGTCGTCAGAGTCCTTCTGACATCATCAGACACTTCTTCAATATCAAACTTCAACTGAAATTCCCAACACATCCCATTTCTAAAAGGTGCCCCCATTCAACTACTAGTGTCAGACTCATCTCATGTTAGCCATTTTTGCTCTCCTCTTAGAGTTCCATATTGGCACTATATTTTTATTGCCTCACACTATCACACATCTCTATTGTAGTTCAAGCATTGGTTCCGCTACATGTGGAAGCTAGTTATTTAAAGACCAGGTGTAAGTGTAGGCTTCATTACCTCACCAAACTTCATATGTCAGATGCTGCCCTTTTGTTGTATTTTCTGTGAGCTTAGTTTTTTATGGGGACATAGAGTGTAGTTATTGTGAAGGAACCAACATCGGCAAGGTGCATTAGGGCATCTTCAATTTATGTAGCCCTAGGCTTGGCGCCACCAGGGTTGTGAAAATGGTCGTGGTGTAAAAATACGTTCATGGCCTTAAAAGCAAAATTATCATGTCCCCAAGTATTTGTTCCTTCTTCCTTCGATGCACTAAAGATCATGTAGTCACCAAGTAGTGTTGCGAACCATTTCCAAATACAGGCCCCCGGAAGCTTTTTCATTTGAATGCACCCAGTGCCTCCAAAAGTCCTATGAAATGTAGATACTTGAAGGGAACAAAACCCATTTTTATGTACCGTATAATAAAATACACATATCTATGGACATTCAGTTACATATGTGTTGATGAAAACCAATAACACATGAAGCGTAGGTAAGCCCAAAGATGAAAACCTTCACATGGTTGCTGGTCTTTGATTTTTTTTTTTGTTGGGAAAACAGGCATTCTCATCGATTTTCATTAAATAAAAACGCCAATAGTCTTACAACATAGAGAAAAAGTAAGGAACAAAGAAAATGCCGATCTTTGATTATACTTTGAAGGTTCAACATGCTTAAATTATCCATCACGCTCGCTCTACCTTTAATTGTGTTGCATAAATAGCCTAATGCCATGATTTGCATCCCTTGCCACTCGAGGAAGAAATTCTCCTTTGTGCGCAACATTCTTAACCGGGAAGAACATAAAAACACGACACATAAAGAAAAATCCCGAGTCCTACCCATGTTTCCCCTGCTTCCCCCAAAATGATCGGACCACTGACATTGTCATGTCAGTTGGTTGGTTTGCTATCATGTATCATAATATTTTTAAATGTCATTTGCATTGGCCAGTTTATCGGTTCATGTTTGCATGTTGTATTGGAAGGTTTGTTATCTTTTGTTTCGGTGATGATTTTCCTTATTTTAGTAAATCAGTAGGCTAATATCTAGAAACTAAAAGATTGTGCATGCCATTTGTCCTTGATTATTGACCAATCTCAAGCTCCATTATGATCTGTAGTCCCGCAAGTTGTAGGCTTCCCCATGTCACGTTTCACAGTCTATGAGGAAGTAAATAGCAACCTATGAGAATATCCAATTTGATTCCAAATAAAATTTCTACTGTCTGCAATTTGTTTCCTAAACCCTAGAAAAACGCCCTGATTTTTTTACGTAATGTCTACTTCTTGAACCATATAGAAAAATGCCCTAATTTCACAATATAACTTAGAGTTTGATTGCTGAAATATATTTGAAAATATACTAATTATAGTAAACTACAAAATAAATGCCCTAATTTGTTTCCTAAACCCTAAAAAATGCCCTAATTTCAGAGTATAACAAGTACATGACATTTTTTTAAAATTCTACCAACTAAATATAGTAAACTACAAACTATAATATAGAAACTATAAACTATAAACTACTTTAGTAAAAACTATAAAGCACAAACTATAAACTACACGACATGTTTAGAGAGAGAGAGACGGGAGGGAGGAGAGAGGAGGAGGGGGGGGATGATGTCTACTACTTCTTGTAGACTCGTGTTGGCCCTCCAAGCGCAGAGTTTTATAGGACAGTACCAAATTTTCCCTCAAGTAGATGACCTAAGGTTTATCAATCTGTGGGAGGCGTGAGATGAAGATAGTCTCTCTCAAACAACCCTACAATCGAATATAGAAAATCTCTTGTGTCCCCAACACAACAAATAAAATGATAAATTGCATAGGTGAACTAGTTCGGCGAAGAGATGGTGCTACAAGTGTAGTATGGATAGTAGATATAGGTTTTTGTAATTTGAAAATAAAAAACCAGCAAGGTAGCAAGTGATAAAACGGAGCACAAATGGTATTGCAATGCTTAGAAACAAGGCCTATGGTTCATACTTTCACTAGTGCAATCTCTGAACAATGCTAAAATAATTGAATCATATAACAATCCCTCAAAGTGCGACAAAGAATCACTCTAAAGTTCTTATCTAGCAGAGAGTATAAGATGAAATTGTTGTAGGGTACGAAACCACCTCAAAATTATCTTTTTTGATCAATCTATTGAGCCATTCCTATAAGTGTCACAAACAACCCTAGAGTTCATACTAAAATAACACCATATGATACGCATCAACCAACTCTAATGTCACCTAGATACTCCAATGCCACCACAAGTATCCGTGAGTCAATTATATGATACGCATCAAACAACTTCAGATTCATAATATTCAATCCAAACACAAAGAACTTTAAAGAGTGCCCCAAGATTTCTACTGGAGAAAGTAGGACGAAAACATGCATCAATCCCTATGCATAGATTACCCCAATGCCACCTCGGGAATCCTCGAGTTGAGTGCCAAAACATACATCAAGTGAGTCAATATAATACCCCATTGTCACCACGGGTATTCATATGCAAGACATACATCAGGTGTTCTCAAATTCATAAAAGTATTCAATCCGATAATAGTGAAACCTCAAAGGCAAAAACTGAATTCATCACAACAAGATAGAGAGGGGGAAACACCATATGATCCAACTATATTAACAAAGCTTTGCGGTACATCAAGATCATGCCAAATCAAGAACACGAGAGAGAGCGAGAGAGAGAGAGAGAGAGATCAAACACATAGCTACTTGTACATACTGAAGGAAATATGCCCTAGAGGCAATAATAAAGTTATTATTTATTTCCTTATATCATGATAAATGTTTATTATTCATGCTAGAATTGTATTAACCGGAAACATAATACATGTGTGAATACATAGACCAACATAACGTCACTAGTATGCCTCTACTTGACTAGCTCATTAATCAAAGATGGTTATATTTCCTAACCATAGACATGTGTTGTCATTTGATTAACGGGATCACATCATTAGGAGAATGATGTGATTGACTTGACCCATTCCGTTAGCTTAGCACTTGATCGTTTAGTATGTTGTTGTTGCTTTCTTCATGACTTATACATGTTCCTGTAACTATGAGATTATGCAACTCCCGTTTACCGGAGGAACACTTTGGGTGCTACCAAACGTCACAACGTAACTGGGTGATTATAAAGGAGTACTATAGGTGTCTCCAAAGGTACATGTTGGGTTGGCGTATTTCGAGATTAGGTTTTGTCACTCCGATTGTCGGAGAGGTATCTCTGGGCCCTCTCGGTAATGCACATCAAAATAAGCCTTGCAAGCAATTTAGCTAATGAGTTAGTTACGAAATGATGCATTACGGAACGAGTAAAGAGACTTGCCGGTAACGAGATTGAACTAGGTATTGAGATACCGACAATCGAATCTCGGGCAAGTAACATACCGATGACAAAGGGAACAACGTATGTTGTTATGCGGTTTGACCGATAAAGATCTTCGTAGAATATGTAGGAGCCAATATGAGCATCCAGGTTCCGCTATTGGTTATTGACCGAGAATAGTTCTAGGTCATGTCTACATTGTTCTCGAACCCGTAGGGTCCGCACGCTTAAGGTTTCGATGACAGTTATATTATGAGTTTACATGTTTTGATGTACCGAAGGAGTTCGGAGTCCCGGATGAGATCAGGGACATGACGAGGAGTCTCGAAATGGTCGAGACGTAAAGATTCATATATTAGATGATATGGTTAGGCCAAGGGATCAAGCCCATGAGGCTTTAGGTCGATGCAAAAGGAGTTTTGCGGAGGCCAGGGGGCCAAACGCCGGAGACCCTGGCGTCTGGCCCTGGGCCAGACGCCGAGGCCCATGGCGTATGGGCCAGATGCCAAGGATTGTGGCGTTTGGTCCTGGAGTCCGAGTGGGACTCTTGCCTTTCGGGCAAAACCGACTTTGAGGAGGCTTTTGCTCCAAGTTTCGACCCCGGGGCTCAACATATAAATAGAGGGGCAGGGCTAGCACCAAAAACACAACAATTGATCCCTTGGATCTCTTAGCCGTGTGCGGTGCCCCCCTCCACTATAGTCCACCTCGATAATATCGTAGCGGTGCTTAGGCGAAGCCCTGCGACGGTAGAACATCAAGATCGTCACCACGCCGTCGTGCTGACGGAACTCTCCCTCGACACTCGGCTGGATCGGAGTTCGAGGGACGTCATCGAGCTGAACGTGTGCTAGAACTCGGAGGTGCCGTAGTTTCGGTGCTTGATCGGTCGGGCCCTGAAGACGTACGACTACATCAACCGCGCTGTGCTAACGCTTCCGCTTACGGTCTACAAGGGTATGTAGACAACACTCTCCCCTCTCGTTGCTATACGTCACCATGATCTTGCGTGTGCGTAGGAAATTTTTAAAATTACTACGTTTCCCAACAGTGGCATCCGAGCCTAGGTTTTATGCGTTGATGTTATATGCACGAGTAGAACACAAGTGAGTTGTGGGCGATACAAGTCATACTGCTTACCAGCATGTCATACTTTGGTTCAGCGGTATTGTTGGATGAAGCGGCCCGGACCGACATTACGCGTACGCTTACGCGAGACTGGTTTTACCGCCGTGCTTTGCACATAGGTACTAGCGGGTGTCTGTTTCTCCAACTTTAGTTGAACCGAGTGTGGCTACGCCCGGTCCTTGCGAAGGTTAAAACAACACTAACTTGACAAACTATCGTTGTGGTTTTGATGCGTAGGTAAGAACAGTTCTTGCTTAGCCCGTAGCAGCCACGTAAAACTTGCAACAACAAAGTAGAGGACGTCTAACTTGTTTTTGCAGGGCATGTTGTGATGTGATATGGTCAAGACGTGATGAGATATAAATTGTTGTATGAGATGATCATGTTTTGTTGAAGTTATCGGCAACTGGCAAAAGCCCTATGGTTGTCTCTTTGTTGCATAAGATGCAAGTGCCAAATAATCGCTTTACTTTATCGCTATGCGATAGCAATAGTTGCAAGAGCAATAGTTGGCGAGACGACAATGTGATGACACATTGATATAGATCAAGATGATGAAGATCATGGTGTCCTGCTGGTAACGATAGAGATCATGACAGTACTTTAGAGATGGAGATCAAAGGCGCAAGATGATCATGGCCATATCATGTCACATATTTTGATTGCATATGATGTTTATCTGTTATACATCTTATTCTGTTTTGTTTGACGGTAGCATTATAAGATGATCTCTCACTAATTATCAAGAAGTGTTCTCCCTGAGTATGCACCGTTGCGAAAGTTCTTCGTGCTGAGACACCACGTGATGATCGGGTGTGATAGGCTCTACGTTCAAATACAACAGGTGCAAAACAGTTGCACACGCGGAATACTCAGGTTAAACTTGACGAGCCTAGCATATATAGATATGGCCTCGGAACACGGAGACCGAAAGGTCGAACGTGAATCATATAGTAGATATGATCAACATAGTGATGTTCACCATTGAAACTACTCCATCTCACGTGATGATCGGACATGGTTTAGTTGATTTGGATCACGTGATCACTTAGATGACTAGAGAGATGTCTGTCTAAGTGGGAGTTCTTAAGTAATATGATTAATTGAACTTGAATTTATCATGAACTTAGTCCTGGTAGTATTTTGCAAATTGTGTTATAGATCAATAGCTCGCGTTGTTGCTTCCCTATGTTTTTATATGTGTTCCTAGAGAAAACTATGTTGAAAAATGTTAGTAAGCAATGATGCGGATTGGATCCGTGATCTGAGGTTTATCTTCATTGCTGCACAGAAGAATTATGTCCTTAATGCACCGCTAGGTGACAGACCTATTGCAGGAGCAGATGTAGACGTTATGAACGTTTGGTTAGCTCAATATGATGACTACTTGATAGTTTTGTGCACCATGCTTTATGGCTTAGAATCGGGACTTCAAAAACGTTTTGAACGTCATGGACCATATGAGATGTTCCAGGAGTTGAAGTTAATATTTCAAGCAAATACCCGAGCTGAGAGATATGAAGTCTCCAACAAGTTCTATAGCTAAAAGATGGAGGAGAATCGCTCAACTATTGAGCATGTGCTCAGATTGTCTGGGTACTACAATCGCTTGAATCAAGTGGGAGTTAATCTTCCAGATAAGATAGTGATTGACAGAATTCTCTAGTCACCACCACCAAGTTAGTAGAACTTCGTGATGAACTACAATATGCAAGGGATGATGAAAACAATTCCCAAGCTCTTCGCGATGCAAAAAATCAGTGAAGGTAGAAATCAAAGAAAAACATCAAAGTGTTGATGGTGGACAAGATCACTAGTTTCAAGAAAAAGGGCAAAGGGAAGAAGGGGAAACTTCAATAAGAATAGCAAGCAAGTTGCTGCTCAAGTGAAGAAGCCCAAGTCTAGACCTAAGCCTAAGACTAAGTGATTCTACTGCAAAGGGACTGGTCACTGGAAGTGGAACTACCCCAAGCATTTGGCGGATAAGAAGGATGGCAAAAGTGAACAAAGGGATATTGGATATACATGTTATTGATGTGTACCTTACTAGTGTTTATAGTAACCCCTGAGTATTTGATACTTGTTCGGTTGCTAAGATTAGTAACTCGAAACAGGAGTTACAGAATAAAAAGAAACTAGTTGAGGGTGAAGTGACGATGTGTGTTGGAAGTGGTTCCAAGATTGATATGATCATCATCGCACACTCCCTATACCTTCGGGATTAGTGTTAAACCTAAATAAATGTTATTTGGCATTTGCGTTGAACATGAATATGATTTGATCATGTTTACTGCAATACGGTTATTCATTTAAGTAAGATAATAAATTGTTGTTCTGTTTACATGAATAAAACCTTATATGGTTACACACCCAATGAAAATGGTTCATTGGATCTCGATCGTAGTGATACACATATTCATAATATTGAAACCAAAAGATGCAAAGTTAATAATGATAGTGCAACTTATTTGCTGCGGTTTAGGTCATATTGGTGTAAAGCGCATGAAGAAACTCCATGCTGATGGGATTTTGAAATCACTTGATTATGAATCACTTGATGCTTGTGAACCATGCCTTATGGGCAAGATGACTAAAGACTCCGTTCTCCGGAACAATAGAGCTAGCAACTGACTTATTGGAAATAATACATACTGATGTATGCGATCCGATGAGTGTTGAGGCTCGCGGCAAGTATCATTATTTTCTGACCTTCACAGATGATTTGAGCAGATATGAGTATATCTACTTAATGAAGCACAAGTCTGAAACATTTGAAAAGTTCAAAGAATTTCAGAGTGAAGTGGAGAATCATCATAACAAGAAAATAAAGTTTCTATGATTTGATCACGGAGACAAATATTTGAGTTACGAGTTTGGTCTTCAATTAAAACAATGTGGAATAGTTTCACAAACTCATGCCACCTGGAACACCACAACGTTATGCTGTGTCCGAACGTCATAACCGTACTTTATTGGATATAGTGCAATCTATGATATCTCTTATCGGTTTACCACTATCGTTTTGGGATTATGCATTAGAGACAGTTGCATTCACTTTAAATAGGGCACCATCGAAATCCGTTGAGACGACGCCTTATGAACTGTGGTTTGGCAAGAAACCAAAGTTGTCGTTTCTTAAAGTTTGGGGCTACGATGCTTATGTGAAAAAGTTTCAACCTGATAAGCTCGAACCTAAATCGGAGAAGTGCGTCTTCATAGAATACCTAAAGGAAATTGTTGGGTACACCTTCTATCACAGATCCGAGGGTAAAATCTTTGTTGCTAAGAATGGATCCTTTCTAGAGAAGGAGTTTCTCTCGAAAGAAGTGAGTGGGAGGAAAGTAGAACTTGATGAGGTAATTGTACCTTCTCCCTTATTGGAAAGTAGTTCATCACAGAAATCAGTTCCAGTGATCCCTACACCAATTAGTGAGGAAGCTAATGATGATGATCATGAAACTTCAGATAAAGTTACTACAAAACCTCGTAGGTCTTCCAGAGTAAGATCCGCACCAGAGTGGTACGGTAATCCTGTTCTGGAAGTCATGTTACTAGACCATGATAAACTTACGAACTATGAGGAAGCGATGATGAGCCCAGATTCCGCGAAATGGCTTGAGGCCATAAAATCTGAGATATGATCCATGTATGAGAACAAAGTATGGAATTTGATTGACTTGCTCGATGATCAGCAAGCCCTGTTAAATAAATGGATCTTCAAGAGGAAGACGGACACTGATAGTAGTGTTACTATCTACTAAGCTCGACTTGTTGCGAAAGGTTTTCGACAAGTTCAAGGTATTGAATACGATGAGATTTTCTCACTCGTATCAAAGCTTAAGTCTGTCCGAATCATGTTAGCAATTGCCACATTTTATGAAATCTGGCAAATGGATGTCAAAACTGCATTCTTTAATGGATTTATTAAAGAAGAGTTGTATATGATGCAACCAGAAGGTTTTGTCAATCCTAAAGGTGCTAACAAAATGTGCAAGCTCCAGTGATCCATCAATGGACTGGTGCAAGCATCTCGGAGTTGGAATATACGCTTTGATGAGTTGATCAAAGCATATGGTTTTATACGGACTTTTGGAAAGACCTGTATTTACAAGAAAGTGAGTGGGAGCACTACAGCATTTCTGATAAGTATATGTGAATGACATATTATTAATTGGAAATGATGTACAATTTTCTGGAAAGCATAAAGGAGTGTTTGAAAGAATTTTTTCAAAGAAAGACCTCGGTGAAGCTGCTTACACATTGAGCATCAAGATCTATATAGATAGATCAAGACGCTTGATAAGTTTTTCAATGAGTACATACCTTGATAAATTTTTTGAAGCAGTTCAAAATGGAACAGTCAAAGAAAGAGTTCTTGCCTGTGTTGCAAGGTGTGAAGTTGAGTAAGACTCAAAACCCGACTATGGCAGAAAATAGAAAGAGAATGAAAAGTCATTCCCTATGCCTCAGTCATAGGTTCTATAAAGTATGCTATGCTGTGAACCAGACATATTGTATACCTTGCTTTGTTTTTGGCAAAGGAATACAATTTTGATCTAAGAGTAGATCACTGGACAGCAGTCAAGAATATCCTTAGTGAGGACTAAGAAGATGTTTCTCGATTATGGAGGTGATAAAAGAGCTCGTCGTAAAAGTTACATCGGTGTAAACTTTTACACCGATCCAGATGATTCTAAGTCTCAATCTGGATACATATTGAAAGTGGGAGCAATTAGCTAGAGTAGCTCTGTGCAAAGCATTATAGACATAGAATATTTGCAAAATACATACGACTCTGTAATATGACAGACCCGTTGACTAAACTTCTCTCACGAGCAAAATATGATCATGCCTTAGTACTCTTTGGGTCTTAATCACATAGCGATGTGAACTAGATTATTGACTCTAGTAAATCCTATGGGTGTTGATCACATGACGATGTGAACTATGGGTATTAATCACATACAGATGTGAATATTGGTGTTAAATCACATGGCGATGTGAACTAGATTATTGACTCTAGTGCAAGTGGGAGACTGAAGGAAATATGCCCTAGAGGCAATAATAAAGTTATTATTTATTTCCTTATATCATGATAAATGTTTATTATTCATGCTAGAATTGTATTAACCGGAAACGTAATACATGTGTGAATACATAGACCAACATAATGTCACTAGTATGCCTCTACTTGACTAGCTCATTAATCAAAGATGGTTATGTTTTCTAACCATAGACATGTGTTGTCATTTGATTAACGGGATCACATCATTAGGAGAATGATGTGATTGACTTGACCCATTCCGTTAGCTTAGTACTTGATCGTTTAGTATGTTGCTGTTGCTTTCTTCATGACTTATACATGTTCCTGTAACTATGAGATTATGCAACTCCCGTTTACCGGAGGAACACTTTGGGTGCTACCAAACGTCACAACGTAACTGGGTGATTATAAAGGAGTACTACAGGTGTCTCCAAAGGTACATGTTGGGTTGGCGTATTTCGAGATTAGGTTTTGTCACTCCGATTGTCGGAGAGGTATCTCTAGGCCCTCTCGGTAATGCACATCACTATAAGCCTTGCAAGCAATGTAGCTAATGAGTTAGTTACGGAATGATGCATTACGGAACGAGTAAAGAGACTTGCCGGTAACGAGATTGAACTAGGTATTGAGATACCGACGATCGAATCTCGGGCAAGTAACATACCGATGACAAAGGGAACAACGTATGTTGTTATGCGGTTTGACCGATAAAGATCTTCGTAGAATATGTAGGAGCCAATATGAGTATCCAGGTTCCGCTATTGGTTATTGACCGAGAATAGTTCTAGGTCATGTCTACATTGTTCTCGAACCCGTAGGGTCCGCACGCTTAAGGTTTCGATGACAGTTATATTATGAGTTTACATGTTTTGATGTACCGAAGGAGTTCGGAGTCCCGGATGAGATCAGGGACATGACGAGGAGTCTCGAAATGGTCGAGACGTAAAGATTCATATATTGGATGATATGGTTAGGCCAAGGGATCAAGCCCATGAGGCTTTAGGTCGGTGCAAAAGGAGTTTTGCGGGGGCCAGGGGGCCAAACGCCGGAGACCCTGGCGTCTGGCCCTGGGCCAGACGCCGAGGCCCATGGCGTCTGGGCCAGACGCCAAGGATTGTGGCGTTTGGTCCTGGAGTCCGAGTGGGACTCTTGCCTTTCGGGCAAAACCGACTTTGAGGAGGCTTTTGCTCCAAGTTTCGACCCCAGGGCTCAACATATAAATAGAGGGGCAGGGCTAGCACCAAAGACACAACAATTGATCCCTTGGATCTCTTAGTCGTGTGCGGTGCCCCCCTCCACTATAGTCCACCTCGATAATATCGTAGCGGTGCTTAGGCGAAGCCCTGCGACGGTAGAACATCAAGATCGTCACCATGCCGTCGTGCTGACGGAACTCTCCCTCGACACTCGGCTGGATCGGAGTTTGAGGGACGTCATCGAGCTGAACGTGTGCTAGAACTCGAAGGTGCCGTAGTTTCGGTGCTTGATAGGTCGGGCCGTGAAGACGTACGACTACATCAACCGCGTTGTGCTAACGCTTCCGCTTACGGTCTACAAGGGTATGTAGACAACACTCTCCCCTCTCGTTGCTATACGTCATCATGATCTTGCGTGTGCGTAGGAAATTTTTGAAATTACTACGTTCCCAACACATACCCCTAGCCTCGAGGGTGAACTACTCCCTCCTAGTCATGGTGACCACCGGGATGATGAAGATGGCCTCTGATGATGATTTCCCCCTCTAGCAGGATGCCAGAACAGGGCTCCAGATGGTATTTTGAATCTACAGAGGCTTGCGGCGGCGGAGTCAAAGTTCTAAGGTTATTTCTGGTGGTTTCTCTATTAAAGGATTTTTTGGCGTCAGACTCACGCAAATATGGGCTAAGATGGGCCCACAAGCCACCACGGCACCACCACTCCCCTGGGCGCGTCCCGGTGGCTTATGGGGCCCTCGTGTCTCTTCTAGCCTTCCCACAAAGTTGCGGGGGTCTCTTTTGTTCCAAAAAAACATCAAAAAGTTTCAGCACATTCCGAGAACTTTTATTTTCTACACAAAAAACAACAACACGGTAGTTTACTAAAAACAACGTCAGTCTGGGTTAGTTCCATTCAAACCATACCAAATCCATATAGAATTGTTGTAAACATGACATGAATAGTTCATAAATTATAGATACGTTGGAGACGTATCAAGGGAGGAGGGAGGAGAAGGAGGAGGGAGGAGGGCTGGCGGTAGCTGGAGAAGGAGGGAGGAGGGCCGGTGACGACTGGAGGATGGAGGCGGGAGGAAGGAGGGAGGAGGAGGAGGAGGAGGAGGGGGAGGGCCGGCGGCTGGAGGTGGAGGGAGGAGGGCCTGAATGGCTAGAGGAGGAGGGAGAAGAAGGCGGTGGCGGAGGCATGGAGGAGAACCGGTCGGGGGCGTCGGGGCTCGAGGGACGACGAGGCAGGGGGAGGAACTCGCGGAGGGCGCCGGGGCTCGGAGGACGATGACATTGCGGCGACGACGGGAGGAGCACGGCGACAATGCGGCGAAGGTGAGAGAGGGAGAGTGAGTGAGTGAGGAGAGAGAGTAAGGAGTCGAGGAATAGGATAACGTAGCAGTAGCAGTAGCGCGGGTCGGGACCCCCGCTACTTTTATCCTCTTAGCAGTAGCGTGTCTCCTGGAAAGCGCACTGCTACTATACCTAGCCTGGTGGGTACGGTGGCCACCAATCTTTTTAGCTCTTTGGTTAATTAAGTAGAGATAGGGGTGTAGGGCATCATCCCGCATAAGCCTCCAAAAGCACGGTGTTTACATCACTAAAAAACTGTTATAATTAACCTGATCTCTTTTCCCTATGAAGCAGGACGGACCAGGTGCCGCTCTGCATCCCTAAGGACAAAGAATTGGTAGGTCCTTATTTCTATTGCTAATGACGACGTGATGCTACCATTAAGAAAGGCTGCTGCTTCATTTTCCTTTTAACTTCCTGAATGTTTTTGCAACCAACCATTCTTTTACATGTATTTAAGATGCGTTGCTAGATTTGTTTTTTGAGAATCACCGGGGGAGGAGTCCCTCCACCTGAATATATTACTCAAAGTGGCCATAATGCCAGGAGAGTGATCCAGTTTATAAGGAAAACCGGATCGAAAACCTTAACAAACTGACCACGTTTATGAGGAAAACCGAGACGAAAACCAGACAAATAACAAGTGTTACAAGGAAATGAGAGGAACAAGACGCCCAACATAATGCAAGACCTAGCTAGCATACTAACCAGACCAGGTAGATGAGGGGTGCGTCGAGGGATCACAATACCAAGACCCTACAAACAGCCTAACGCACCGCACCGGCGTGCGTATCAAACCCTACAACACAACACAGGAGCATCCACAATCAACGAGTGCCAAAACTTAACACGAACCTTGTGCCAAAGCTTAACACGAACCTTGAGTGAGAGCTCCGCCACGGAAGTTCAAGACGATTAGCAAGGCGGGGAGGCGTCATTGCTTCGTCATTGAGCAAAGGTGAACCAAGACGAGACAAAGAGCCCGAGGCTCGCCTCAACAGAACAGGGTCATGAGCATGCATAGAAGCAGGCCGGAGACCACACGTAGGACGGCCGAAGAGAAACACCTGAAGAAGAAACACCACCCTCGGTCTTGAGCAGGCCGCACCACCACCACCAAACGCACCACCCACAACTAAGCACAACAACAATCGTCGTTGTTTGGATCTCCAAGACGACGCCTCCAAGAAGGTAGTGTTGAGCACACAACACCGTCATCCGATCCGGCAAGCCCGATCTTGAGTTTTTACCCGGAGACCACAAACAAAGAACTGTAGGTGTTGTAGCTCCACGACGGCACCTCCTACGAGGAAAACAACGTCCGTAGACGCCGCTGCCGCCGGCATTAGCATAGCCGATGCAGGGTTCTCACCCGGAGTTTAAGCACATCCCTACAGCAATACAGTAGCCAACCACCACCGTCGTCGAACCCTCCAACGATGAAGAAGCACGACGAACCGCCTCAGCCAGCCGCACCTCACGGAGACCACCGACGGCCAAACTTAACACTAGACGCTAGATCCACCAATGGCCGGCCGGACGTAGAGCCAGCGGACGCAACGCGAGCCACCTTGCCCCACCAAGCACCATGCCGGCAAGGAGCAGAGGGGCGCTGCCCGAGGCCAAGAACCACCATGGTTCCGGGCTGCAGCCATACATCAAGCACGCCGACGCGCCCCAAGCGCCACCGCACGCCTGCCGGAGGGCAGAACCGAAGCGCCCGCGTGCAGACTGAAGGCGGGGGATCGAACCTTGTTGTTGCAGCACCTCCCACAAAGAGCCGCAGCCGGCGCGACGCACACCACCAGACCAAAATCACCAGACGAGGAGCACGGGCTGCCACCCCGAAGCTCCGGATCCAGCCGCACGAAGACGCCACCAATTTGTTCTACTATGGGCATGGCGTTATAATTAGCCATTTTTGCAGTTACTATAGTTTGTTTCTCTTATATTAAGCAAAAGGTATGTTTCATTGCCCCTTTCTCTGTCCCCGCCTCGATCACTATATAGAACTTAGCCATGTTTTAGACAGCTATCCGAGTTTATAATTTATCGGTTACTGGAGGGATACTTGGATGTGTGGACTTGAAAAGGGACATTCAGAGACAAAAATGCAAATATTTGAGTAGGCAACAACTATGATGTATTCAAGTATCCTCCGGGTGAACAAAATTGAGTCATACGATGTGGGTTTCTTGACATCAATACCACGCCAGACTCCTGTGAGATCGATGCTGTTGTACGTGTGCAACACATCATACAGTGTGGTACCAACAAGATTGGCCCAAACTTTAATTGTTTTGATTTAAATTTTGGGACTAGCTAAGAGCAGGCCAGTGGAAAGATGATCGACAGTTACCATTTTGGGACTAGCTAATGCTAACGTATTGCCCACGTATGTTCCCATATATACTTGCCAAAATGTTAAGTAGCAAACTGAATAGCACATGCGTTGTATGGATTTTTTTTGTCCCGGCATTGTATTGAGCTTCGCACATCCAATTGTCTCTCACACAAACAGCTGCACCATAGCTTAAATGAAATACACAACAAATCAACTGACAATAACAACCCGTGTAAGAAAACGAGAGGCTTAACACACCATAGTAGGACGGCGCGGCAAAGCGCGCGTCATCCTCTTGTCTGTCCGGATGCATTTTTTTCAAAAAGGGGTTTGCCCCGGCGTCTGCATCAGATGCATACGGCCATATTATTAATAAGTAAAAGGTTCAACAGAAGTCTCATAGTCTCCAACAAAAGAACAGGTGCTCAACAGAGCGCACGAAAGCAAAAAAGGGACAACCACAACCGGCGGGCAAAAAACAGACAGAAAACTAAAGACATATCCTATTACATGACCGCCATCCAAACCGGTTGAAGATAGCCCGAGCTACTGTCTCCCATCAGATAGATCTAGTAACCAAATGCTCCCTGATCTCCGTAGGAGTGAGTAGCACCACATACGGATGAGTGTAGTGGCACTGGAGATAACCTGCAAGAAATGAATATTTGTTGTTCTGTTAAAAACAAAATCATTTCTGCAGTTCCAGATTGCCCATAGTAAAGCACATACTCCTATGCGGATATGTCTCGTTGTTACTACGTCAATCCCATCTAGCCACGTCCCAAATAACGTATTGATGGAATTCGGAGGAGTTATATTAAAATCTATGTGGATGGACCTCCACAAAATCTTTGCCAAAGGGCAATCAAGAAAGAGGTGTCTGATTGATTCATCACTATCACAAAAACTACATCTTTTAGAACTCGTCCAATTGCGTTTTGCCAAATTGTCTTTAGTTAAGATGACCTGTTTGTGGACAAATCACATAAACACTTTGATTTTCAAAGGCACTTTGACTTTCCAAACATGTTTCGAACTAAGAATAACGCTAGTGTTGATAATATCCAAATACATGGATTTAACTGAAAACTCCCCATTCTTAGCTAGTTTCCAGTGAAACTGATCTGGCTGTTGAGAGTGTTGGACATCCATCAGTCGTCTCACAAGATGGAACCAAGCTTCCCAACGATTTCCTACTAGCGTCCTCCTGAATTGAATATTAAGAGGATTTGATTGTAGTACTGTTGCAACGTAAGCATCTCTTCGCTGAACAATATTATAGAGAGAGGGATATTGGATCGCAAGGGGTGCCTCCCCTAGCCATATATCCTCCCAGAATCTTGTGGAAGTACCGTTTCCAACTACGAATTTTGTCCTATTGAAGAAGGCTGATTTCACTC
The DNA here is from genome assembly GCF_018294505.1 of Triticum aestivum. NCBI lineage: Eukaryota > Viridiplantae > Streptophyta > Magnoliopsida > Poales > Poaceae > Triticum > Triticum aestivum. The sequence continues at coordinate 534,676,755 of NC_057807.1, read as the reverse complement.
GCATGAGTCCCTTCGAAAAAGGCGAATCAGTCGGTCTTACCGTCACCTGGGACAAAGCTTTGGACTGGAGGTACTTAGTACGAAGAATCTGTGTCCAAGTGGCATCAGTCTCTACAGATAACTTATACAGCCATTTGATGAAAAGACATATGTTCTTTACCTCTAAATTTTCAATGCCTAGACCTCCTTGGTCTTTCGGCCTACAAATGATATCCCACTTAGCGAGTCTGTATTTTCTTTTTAATTCATCGCTCTGCCAGAAGAAGCGCGATCGATAGAAGTCTAGCCTTTTCTGTACTCCAACTGGTACTTCGAAAAAAGACAACAAAAACATAGGCATACTCGTGAGAACCGAATTAATCAGAATCAATCGTCCTCCGTATGACATAAGCTTGCCCTTCCAGCAGCTCAGTTTTTTCTCAAATCGATCTTCAATGCTCTTCCACTCTTTGTTAGAGAGCTTGCGATGGTGAATTGGTATACCCAAATATGTGAAGGGTAAAGATCCCAATTCACACCAGAACAATTCTTTGTAAGCTTGTTGTTCTTCTTTAGCTCTTCCAAAGCAGAACAATTCACTTTTGTGGAAGTTAATCTTCAACCCCGATAATTGTTCGAACAAGCATAAAACAAGCTTCATATTTCTAGTTTTAGCCAAATCATGCTTCATAAGGATGATAGTATCATCAGCGTACTATAGGATAGACACTTCCCCGTCAACTAAATGCAGGACGAGGCCACCTACCTGACCATCATCCTTGACCCGTCCTATTAAGATTGTCAACATGTCAACGACAATGTTAAACAGAATCGGCGACATCGGATCTCCTTGTCGCAGGCCCTTGTGTGTCTGAAAATAATGACATATGTCATCGTTAACCCTGATTCCAACACTCCCTTTTTGTGTGAATGAATCTACCTGGTCTCTCCAGGCCTGATCGAATCCTTTCGTACGCAAAGCCCGCTGAAGAAATGGCCATTTTACCTTGTCGTATGCTTTCTCAAAATCCACTTTGAAAACCACTCCGTCTAGTTTTTTCGTGTGGATTTCATGAAGCGTTTCATGCAGAACCACAACCCCTTCTAGAATATTTCTATCCGGCATGAAAGCAATTTGGGACGACTGCATCATAAAATATGCAATCTATGTAAACCTATTAGTCTCAATTTTGATAAAGATTTTAAAGCTAACATTAAAAAGATAGATCGATCTAAATTGCACGACATTTTAATTCGGCAGGAGGACTCGGTGCTCTGCAGGGTGCTCGAGAGGCCGAAAGTGGACGGCGAGCAAGACACCATCCGCTCCTCCTCGCTGACCTTCGCCGGCTTCTCGCAGGCAGCGCACGAGCAGCAACCACATGGGCTCAGGCGCCGGCTTCGCGCCATGGCAGCACGAGATGGTTTGTGGCTCGAACCCACTGACAAGCGCAGCGATGTGGCAGCAATACAGCTCGGCAAAGAAAGTTGTCATGGTCAAAGTCAGCAATCCTACTCTTTAGTTGCCACGTCATCAAATTCACTCGTTAAATCGCCTAAGAGCAACTCCAACGCGCCGACCCAAGCCGACAACAATTTTGTCCGCTTTTTTGTCTGTTTGGTTCGGCCATCCGCCCTGTTTTCTTTTTGCGCCAGTCGTGTGCCCAATGCAAGCGACTCATTTCATGTCCACGTACAAATTTAAAAGGTCCGCGGTCATAGATCATGTTAGCGGCCATGCCGCCGCCCAAAGTTCATGACGACACTATGCCGGCGGCCGGCATACAATACCAGCCTTCGAAAAGACCATCACATAGTTCTTGCCGGCACTCAAAAAAGGGCGGGAGTTCGACCATGCCATCTCGACCGTGGTCATGCCAGCACACTGGCATACAAAAAATGATGGCGCATGCCGCCATAGACCACTCGTCGTCAAACTTGAGCATGTCGGCATGCATCTTCTCGAACCATCTGAGGAAACGCGGACGGGCCAGTGCTGGCAGCGGCCACGGCAGCGTGGATGAGCCCGTGTTGGGCAGGGTTAAACCCTAGGCAGATCAGGGCCTCCCACGTTGCCGCCGTGATGCGGGCGTTGGTGTCCTCTTGCTGCGCGGCGACGGCGAGGTCGGCAGTGGCCACTGCTTTGTCCCTTGCTTCTGTCGCGTGCCTCCGACCCTTCCTCTTCGTTGACTCGGCGGCCCGCTCCTCGGGCGTCAGTTGCTTCTTCTTCTTGGACGCCGTGGCGGTCTTGCAGGGGGAAGGGTAGGGGTTTTGCAGGGGGGTGAGGGGCTTGCCTTTGTCGAAGGGGGTGAAGGTGATGCCGGACGAGGCGAGGGAAGCGAGGCCGGCGGCTGCATCGAGGGCGTCGTCCATGGCGAGCGGCCGGGAGCGCGCGGGGGCGGGAGAGTTTTTGGGAAAGTGGAGGGAAATGGTAGAAGCTTTGCTACTGACTGGCGGGCATCGTGTCTGTGCCAATGCAAATCAGGCTAAAAAATGAGCTGTGAATGTGTCGACAGACGGATAAAAGCTGATGTACGTTTGTTTGGGTCGACGCTTTGGGCGGACTTTTCTGTCCGCTGTGACACAAACAGAGGGGCACGGACAAAACAGGTGGCCGCCTTGGAGTTGCTCTAAAGATTTATTTAGAGGTGAGGGCTCATTTGCGTTGAGTTCGGCAACCACAGAGTTTATTTCAGACTTCGCTGGGAAAATAGCAGTAACTCCTGCATCTGGTCTATCACGTCCTCTGCCTCTCCCCGCACAGACGGCGCAACCACGCCGGACGACGTCGCCCCGCCTCCCCCCTCCCCCCTCCCTTCTTCCTCAGCGTAGACCCTCCTCCGGCCTCGCCAACCGGCGGTCCTCCCCGCCCAGTCCTGCCGTCCTTCCCCGTCGCACGGCCCCCTGTCCCCCTCTTTCAACCGGGCGCGCCCCAGCTGCTCGTCGAAACGCCGCAGAGGCGTTCGACTGCCTCCACGCGTGCTAGGCGCGCCCCCGGCAGCTCCCGCGGCGGCGGACGCGGCGGGCCAGGTCCCCATGGCGCAGGCCAAGCGGTACGTGCTGCGCCTCTTCATCTCGCTCAAGTACGTGACGGCCAACGTGGTGGACCGGCAGAGCGGCCGCGTCGTGGTCACCGCCTCCACCGTCGAGAAGCCCCTCCGGGACGGGCTGGAGTGCGGCCGCGCCTGCAACGCCAAGGCGGCCGCGGCCGTCGGCGAGGTGCTCGCCATGCGCCTCCGGGTCGACGGCCTGGCGCGCGAGCCCATCCACGCCGACGCCGCCAAGGAGGTCGAGAAGAAGGGCTTCAAGAACCGCACCAAGGTCTGGGCCATCCTCAACGCGCTCCGCAGCCACGGCGTCAACCTCCACGTCGACGACGACGGCGACCATAGGCGGCATGTCTGACAACCATCAGTGCGTCTCTGGAACTCTGCCCCCCGTGCCTGTCATTTGTGTACTCCCTCCGTTCGGAATTACTAGTCGCGAAAATGGATGTATCTAGAACTAAAATACGTCTAGATACATCCATGTCCGCGACAAGTAATTTGGAACGGAGGGAGTACATGTGTGCGTTGATTTGCAATACACAGCAGGCTAGTAAAAAAATGCGGAAATTTAGGCTTTGATTGTAACATGCTGTTCAATGTTGTCTCACTTTCCTAGTCTCAGCTCCCAGATAATTTGATACTCATGTTATTAACTCTGAACCAGTGAACATCTACAGAGGAAAATTATACATTTGGTTTGATTTGTTGCAAGGTCATTGCTGAATCTTAACTTGTATCTAGACAGAGGCAACTCTGCAATGTTTCTGAATCACTTCTCAGTAAAAAGAAAAGAAATGCAGTAAAAAAAATGCACAAAAAGGTCAAGCAGGGTTACTGCTGTAGTGGCTGAAATTTATACCCCATATCTTGTTGTCACTTCAGGAAAGGCATCTCAGATGCACGAAAACCTCAAGAATGTTTTGATTTGCATACTAGCTAACAACAAGGTTTACAGCGAACATGCTGTTATTATAATAGCATCTACCTCCGACTCGATGACGACGGCGACCGTAGGTGGCATGTCTGACAGACAGGCATCAGTGTTCAGTGCGTTCCTTCAATTCTCTGCCTTTGCGCCATACTACTATGTGTTGCTTTGCAAATGTGTAAGGGGCAACAAAATAAAGTGTTAACATGCTACTTCGATGTTGCCTCATGCCACCGTACTGTTCTAGTTCTCAGGTCTCAACTAGTTCACATATTAATGTGGATAAGCATGAACTGTTCTAGTTCTCAGTTCTCTAGTTGCCAAGCAGGAACAATTGAGCACCTACAGAGGCACATGATACATGTAGTTTGCTTTTTTGCAAGGTCACAGCTGAAAATTAACTTATGTGTTCTGTCTAAATAGCCATTTCTGAACAGATGTTATCCTACCCTGTGTGTGGTTCCTGAATGCAGTAGCAAAATTTATACTAAAGAGCGAATAAAATGCAGTGAGAGGCACACCAAAGGATCAAGCAGGATCACTGCTAGTGGCATGGAAATTTACACTCCATGGCTTGTTGTTGGCACTTTACACGATGCGTCAGGGTTCAGAATGAAAGGTTTAATTTTCATGCTAGGTAATGACATGACAAAGTTTACACGGATCATGCTATATGGTATAGTAGCGAGACCATGAAACTGAATAGGTTCAGTCACATAGTGGCCTGACCGAGAGTGCTTCTAGTTTCTTGTACGCATCGAGCTGGCTCAGGGCAAGCAGAGCCTTCTTACTATCGCTGATCACTTCCCTTGACTTGTTTAAGCTCGGACCTGGCTGCAGTCAGCTCATTCTTCAGGTTCCTGATCTTCAACCCATCCCTGGCTTTCTCGAGGTCCTGATCTTCTACTTGATCAGGTGCACATCCTCGTGGTCAGACTGAACTCCTAATGGTGGTAGAGCACTGGAGAAATGTTGCGGTAACGGTGGAGCTGACGGCATCGTGCGCCCGCTTCTTGAACGGCTTCCCAGAACCAATATCATTTTCTGCAAACAAGTTCTAGTGGTTTAGTCCGCGTTGTGGAAATAGGAAACAAGTCACTCTCTGAACTTCTAAAAACTGTCAATCAAATTCAGTGTTTGGGCCTGTAGATTTATCTGTTCTTGTACATGGTTCATGCAATTTTGGTGTTTGTATTCTCTTTCTGGTAAGTACAGAGCACATATGATCTTTCTTGCTATTCACAGTGGTTACTAAAGTACATACTATCAAAATTTAGAAGTGGAATCATTTGGTCATTACATATATTACACAGAACACCACAGTGCCCTTCATTCTGAAGGTAGTAGAGAAAAGGTACACCTGCTTATGATTCTCAGATGGTGGGTGAGAGCGAGCGATCTTGACGTCCTTCCTCGTCCTCCCCTTCTACCACTGGCAGAGCTCCACCGGGTTCACCTTCCCCGCGACGGCAATGACCCCAGCATCGGCATCTCGCACTTTTCTCAAAGATCTTGAATTCTGCCTTGGTGCCCGTCATCTGTGTGTGTGTGTGCGCGCACGCGAGCGCGCTTTCATTTGCAATTTGCCTCACTGCCCTAGTTCTCAGCTGCCAGCTAGTTTGATACTCATGCTATTAAGTCTGAACCAGTGAACATCTACAGAGTAAAATGATACACTTACTAGTTTGATTTGTTACAAGGTCACTGCTGAAATCTAACTTCTATCTGAACAAAGGTAGCTCTGCACTCTGCAGTGTCCCTTGTTCATATTTCAGTGAATGAAATGAAATGCAGTGACAGATATACCAAAACATCCAGCAGGGTAACTGCTGTACCAGCATGGAAATCTACACCCACATCTTATCGTCACTTCAGACAGCAATACAATAACATCAGGCTTCAGAGAAGCACGAAAACTCTAAGAAAGTTTTGATAACAACAGGTTTACAGCGACCATGCTGGTACTACAGAGCATGACGGCGAAACCATGGACTGAATAGGCTCAGTCACATGGTGGCCTGAGTGAGTGATTCTAGTTTCTTGAACGCGTCGAGCTGGCTCAGGGCACTGTCTAGCAGAGCCTTCTTACTGTTGCTGATCACCTCCCTTGATTGTTTCAGCTCAGACTTGGCTGCACTCAGCTCGTTCTTCAGGCTCCTGACCTTCAACGCGTCCCTGGCCCTCTCGAGGTCCCTGATCTTCTCCTCGATCAGATGCAGATCATCGTGGTCAGACTGAACTCCTGATGATGCTAGAGCGCTGGAGAAATGTTGCGGTAGCGGTGGAGCTGACGGCGTCGCGTCCCTGGTTCTTGAGCTGCTTCCCAGAACCAGTATCATTTTCTGCAAACAAGAAGCGGGGTTTAGTCTGAGTTGTGGAGGTAATTGTGGAAACTGGAAAAAAAAATCACTCTCTGAACTTGTAAAAATCTGTCAATCAAATTCACGGTTTGGGCCTGCAGATTGATCTCTTCTTTTACAACGGTTTTAGACCAATAGGTTCTCTGGTTTCTACTACTTATCATGCAATTTGATCTCTGTATTATCATTCTACCAAGCCAAGTACAGACCATATCAAACTTCAGGAGTAGTACATTCGTTTGGATATGACACAGAACACTGGTGGTACACATGATCCTTCAATCTGAAGGTACTTAGTAGACAAGATGGACACTTAACATACCTGCTTAGGATCCTCAGCCGGCGGATGAGGGCAGACGATCTTGACATCCTTCCTCGTCTTCCTCTTGAGCCACCGGCAGAGCTCGGCCGGGTCCACCTTCCCCGCCACGGCCACGACCCCAGCGTCGACGTCCCCCGCCGACGTCTCGACCCCTGCCGCGCCGAAAAACCAAGCAGAACGGATGCCCCCGGGTGTCGCCGTCAATCAAAGGGTTTTCAGGGAGAAAACAGAGGTAAAAAAGCAAACGGGAGAGCCATGTCACGCCAGGAAGGGTGCGTAGACGCGTTGGTACCCTACCCGTGAAGCCGCCGACGGCGGCCATGGCCTTCTCGACCTTGCCGACGCAGCCCATGCACCGGCACTGCATGTCCACCTGCAGGCTGAACCGCGCGTGCTTGGCTCCCTCCTGCCAAGAGGAGCCAGCAGGTTAAGCTCGATTAGATGGGCGCGGCAGAATCCATGGATGGATCAGAGGATGGAGGAGGTGAGACTGGTTGCTCACCGTTGCCATGGCGGGCGGGTTGAGAGCTCGTGTGGGTGGTGGCAGATTGTGAGGGGTTTGGTGGAGGTCAAGGACTCAGGGGTGGGTGGTTTAAGTAGGCGTGTGGTCTACACGGGTGCTGCTGGTAATTAACCGCCCGGATTGGATTGGATTGGACGGGACGGCGCGAAGTTCCATGCGGTGCCGTGAATCACAAAGAGCCACTCTCACCGATCGATGGGCATTGAATTCAAGGATCGTTTTGTTCCGTTCCGTTTGTTAACCCCACCCTTGTGTTCATATTAGTCAGTCAGTGGTGTGTATAATCGTCAAAGGCTCAAAGCGTACTCTTAACCGATCGATGAGTATGCTTTCGAGAAGAAAAATGGTGCTTTAAGTATCCTTCTTCACTGGTTTCCCCACTCTTGACTTTTGCATGGTCTTGGTCCAACTAATGAATCAATAGTTAGTGCTAGTAAAAAATTTGAATGAATGGTTTTTGAAAAAAAAAACATGGATGACTAGCTATTACTCCCTCTATTTCCAAATAATTTTCTTTCTAGCCATCTCAAATGAACTACAACATACGAATGTATGTGGACATGTTTTAGAGTGTAGATTCACTCATTTTGCTCCGTATGTAGTCACTTATTGAAATCTCTAGAAAGACAATTATTTAGGAACGGAGGGAGTACAACTTAAGTCTGGACGTTGAAGAAGCCAAACATGGCGACCAACTGAAAAGGCTAAACGCGTACTCCCTCCGTCCTTTAAAGAGTGTACTTCCAACTTTGTTGGAGGGTCAAACTATTTCAAAGTTTGACCGAGTTTGTGCAAAAATATATCAATGTTTGTGAAATCAAATAGGTATATGATGAAAGTATATTTTATCACGAATCTAATGCTACTAATTTGATGGCATAAATGTTGATGTATTATTATATAAACATGGTCAAATATAAAAAAGTTTGACTTTCCAAAAAAGTTGGAAGTACACTCTTTAAAGGACGGAGGGAGTATCTAGCAAGGCTATGTGCCTTAATATTCGAAACTCTACGTTCAAAAATAAAAGAACAAGACCATAAATCTAAGGACATTAACTTGATCTCCTTGATGGCATGGGCATGTTTTCCTCCACTGCCTTTAGAGATGTTCAAAACAGCTTCCTTGCAATCGGATGCAATGACCACATGTGTTTGCATAAAGACCCGCAGCCAGCACCACTGCCACCCAACAAGCTAAACCTTCAAGGGGTTGGGGGCGGATAATCCATCAAAGGTTATCGCTGAAGCCCCCAAGTATGAACCGAACCGTTGTTGTGTCTACAGATGACGCCCACCACACCATGTCTAGAGGATTGGTAGTGGCCTCGTGAACCTTGGTTTTGCAATGGCCCTGCGGTGGAGTTCATTGCAGCTCGTTTGTCTTAGCTTGTGCACACCCTTGCCTTGTTGGCTTGTTGGCAGATATCTCCGTGATGAAACGATCGATAAAACAATGTGTACTGGACGGCTCTGGAAATCATGCTCGTGAATCGCCTTTCGTCTAGCATGTCATATAGCCCATAGTGTGACAAGTACCCTGATGAAGGCCGGATCAGGGAGCTTCTCCATTACCGTGAAAATCCATCGTGCGCATCTGGCTCCGTTGTCTCACATGTCGTAGTAACCAGCTCTTCATGCTCAAGTACCCAAACACATCTTGACAGGGTGCATTCCATTAATGAATGTCGCCATGAACCTTCGCTGCCATAGAGAACACAATTGTTGGATGTGGCCATGTTTGGTGAAGCAAATCTGTTGATGGTATTGACTGTTATGCGAGCCTCCAAAGAAAAACTCTAATACTAGAGGGAACTTCTATTTTCTATAGTTTGTACCATGATCGTTGCTCGGTCTCTGTACTAGATGAATCTCCACGTCCTTCTAGCCACGCCTCCCTGCAGATCTTGGTTGTAACGAGCATACGGTAGGCTAACCTTACTAAGAATGTTCCCTTTGGTTCATGACTCCAAGCCCAAAAATCATCAACTTGCCTTGTACATACGGAGATAGACAAAATAGCCTCGACATCAAAAGGTATAAATATGTTTCAGACCAGATCCCTATTCTAGGCCCCAATGTTATGCAATATGAGTTCACTAACTAACTGTGGTGAATTTTGTGACAAACTTGTGATAGGCCTCGTATTATGGTCTCGTGGAAGCCAATTATCTCGCCAAATTTGAGTTTTTTTTTGCCATTGCCCACTCTTCTAATCCGACCTTGAGCCAATATTCCTTTCCCTTCGACTATTGCACGCCACACCTGGGATGGTGAGCTTCCCAATTCAGCTTGCAAAAAATCTGTTGTAGAGAGATATTTTGCTTTGAGGATTCTTGCACTTAATGAGTTTGGGTCCTGGAGTATATGCCATGTGGAGCCAACAAAGCAAAGTTAAATAATTCTATATCATGGAAGCCCAAATATTCATTTTTTTTGTCTTGTCATGACCTCACAATAAACCCAACTGGCCTTTTCACCCTCCTTGCTTCCCCATCAAAACTTCCTGATAAGAGAATTAATATGCTGAGTTGTTGATAGAGTCCTCTGGGAAGTTTGAAGCAAGACATCGAGTAAGCTGGAACAACTTGAGCAACAGATTTTATGAGGATATCCTTACCACCTGTAGACATCAATTTTTTTCATCCATCCTTTTAACTTATTCCACACTCGGTCACACAAATATTTGAAAGCACCATTTTTTGAGTTGCCAACATCACTTGGCATACCTAAAATTTTCTCACATTTTTTTGAGGGGGTAAAAATTTCTCACATGGATGACTAGTCTGATGCCATTGATGGACAAAAAAAAGGAAATATATGATGGGCCGAAAATGAAGCACGAGTCGGCCCACTCTTCTGCGAAGGCCCATAGGCACCACTATTCTGCTCTTTCACGGGCCCATGGAGAAACAAGGCTTTCCTCTACCGTACCGCCTCGGAGGAGAAAGAGGGGTTCTCTGTCTCAAAAAAAAAGGAGAGGAGGGGGGAACAGCCGCAGGCGGGGCAGGAAGGCGAAAATGTCTCGCCGGCGGCGGCAGGGCTCCGACTCCGACGGCGAGGACGACAGCTTCCTCTACCGCTACCCGATGCCCTCCTCCTCCGCCGGCGCCCCCTCCAGCGCGCCCGCGTCGGGCGGCCACGGCGGGGGCGGCAGGGGTGGGGGCAGCGGCTCGGGCGGGCTCGCGCCGTCTAAATCCACGGTGTACGTCTCCAACCTGGACTTCGCGCTCACCAACTCCGACCTGCACACCCTCTTCTCCCGCTTCGGCAAGGTGGCCCGCGTCACGGTCCTCAAGGACCGCGAGTCCCGCCGCAGCAAGGGGGTCGCCTTCGTGCTCTTCGTCCGCCGGGAGGACGCCGTGGCGGCGGCCGCCGAGATGCACGGCAAGGTGCTCAACGGCCGCACCCTCGCCGCCTCCATCGCCGAGGACAACGGCCGGGCCGCGCAGTTCATCCGCCGCCGCGAGTACCGCGACAAGTCCCACTGCTACGAGTGCGGCGGGGAGGGCCACCTCTCCTACGAGTGCCCCCGCAACCAGCTCGGGCCCCGCGAGCGGCCGCCGCCCTCTAAGAAGTCGCGCCGCGGGGGCGGGGCTGCTGGTGGCCGTGGCGGCGGCCGCGGAGGCGGGGGCGGGGAAGGGGACGGGCCCTCCTGGCAGTCGGACGAGGACGAGGACGCCGTCGCCGCGGCGTTCGAGGACGACAGGTGGGCGTCGGTGGTGGACACGAGGGGGGAGGAGGAGAAGGCGGCCGAGAAGGAGGGCAGGGCCAAGGCCAAGGCGGCGAGGAAGGAGAAACGGAAAGGCTACTTCAGCGACGAGAGCGACGAGGACGACGACTGAGCTTCAGCGTATGCTTCTAGCGTGCTGCTTCTAAGATAGTGTCTGTATTCTAAGATAAATGTTCCTAGAAATTTTATGAGTTGGTCAATGAATAATTTCTTGTTGCGAACCTGGTCTCATCTGTCCGAGTTGTGTTATCATGCTTATTATCAGGTAGTATGAACAATTTCCCTGGTTTACTTTCTCATCACTGATAGTGAACATGCTCGCATTGTTCTGTTTAGGGTTATAGAGAGTGTAGATTGATGAGTTATCGGCCTACTGTCTGCATCCTCATTACAGCGGTTTTTGATATATTGTTGCTTGTTACTTGTGGCAGACTATATTGGTACCTGTGTGTACTTGGTGAACCCCATATGTGATATGCATTCCACAGCAACCTTAATTTGTTCTATTCAATCTATGTGTTGTGATTTGTGAACTCTTTTCCCTAATCATATATTGCATTAAGAACTATTTGCAGCAATAAGTTATAGCGCTAAGACTCAAATTATCTAAGAAACGTAGAGGCAGAATTATATATTAATTTTTCTTAGCACCATAGCATGTAGCATGGAGACACATTTAAGCTCGTTCTTCAATTCTTAGTATATCTCTTTAGTTTAAGAAGCAAATGTACATTCGGTCTGGCAAAGTCATACTAATCAGCAGTTGATGAAAAACAGTTTGTGTTCTTACACAATGTTGTCTGTTGTCCATTCTTGATGGTTGTAGTTGATCATAGTGGTGTTTTTGTTGATAAATGTGTTTCTGCTGTCCATTGTGATATCTGTCCTGGAACGTTCTGCCTTTCATTTCGATACTGATGTTCTGAGATCCATGTAGATGCACCTGAATGCCAACATACGTCCAGACTGGGTTGTTCCTTGTGGTTTCAAGGCAGTTGGCTCGCAGGCTTACGCCTGGCAAATTATACCATAGGGAATTCGACACCATCATCAATGGCTAAGTCCTTGGCTACAATGGGGGCACTTGAGGGCACTCTGTTATTCTGCTCGATGTATTATTGACACTTGGATGTGACATCATCTCGTGCTGTCATGCTGCTAACTTGTGAAGACAAGCATCCTGTTTTCAAGGAATCAATGATTTGGCACCTTTTGCATTGAAGATGACTTGATGTTGAGTCTGATGGAAATATTGAGAATAAGGGCAGGCCACATCCATTCTATGGTCCCTCTGACCCTTGGTTCCGTGGCATTTAATTTGACAGGCAACTCTCTGTTGTCAGAAAGGATCTGTAGATATCCTCATCTGGAGGAGCTTAACTTAAACATCTGAAATTTTTAAGGATGGCTTCCAGCTGTCCTTCACTTGGGATTTGATGATCTCTTGGGATTTGCAACGGATGTCTGTCACAAACATCAGAGGGTGGGTAACAAAAGTTTAACATGTCTTGGGGTGATATCCTTGAAGGCATGAGGAGATGGCTAAACAATCAGTGACAAATCCAGCAGAGAAGTAAATCGTAGTCTTCTTTTTTGGAAGCAATCTTACTCATTTAAATGTTTGCTACTTATGTAGTAATAGTTGCATACCTTGTACATTTATCATTTGAAACCATCCTCTCAGTTCTGGAATACATTCATCGTCTCAGTTATAGAATACATCTATCAATTGCCGCATTTGAGATATACTACCTCTGTACACTAATGTAAGACGTTTACATTAATGTACAGAGGGAGTACATGATATGATACGGTATGATGTACTGTCTGTTGTTTGGCCTTGTTGGTAGACTATGTAGAGGTATATTTCTAAACTGGATAGTTTTTCAGTGAACATAGGCCTTTAGATCTGTGTTCCATGTACCAAATGTAGCTGTCACATACTTCTCTTCTTTGTATTTGTTATTGCTCTGTTATTGTTCATCTACTCATGTTTCTACTATGTTTCATCTTGTAAGCCGAATAGTTTGCTGGTTGTTGTCTAGTCTGTGTCATCAGCAAGGGCAAACTGAAAAGTATCCATTCTCATCCTCCACATAGATTTTAAAATTACTCATCAATCGTTACAAAAGCACATGTTTACCTATTAGCATGAACTGAAATTAATTGGTGTTAGTTGCATTTTAGGCATATTAACAGAATACCTTATCTCATGTTCAAAGTTGTTTGCGTGGTGATATAATTCAATCTGCATACTGACATTTGACGATACAGTCACCACTCACCAAACTGAAAGCTTCTTAAATAAAACACTGTCTACGGCAACAAACAGTCTTTGCAAAGAGACAGTTCTGTGATACGAGTGTACCATACATATTTAGTTTTGTAAGGACAAAAAAATTGAAGAAAGTACCCTATCCTCCAATATCTAGAACTAATCCAAAATAATTACTGCAGAATTTTTGTTACAAAAATAGAGCTTCATGTCCATTGAATGATAAAACACACTGAACACTGAAAGCCTTGGTGCTGGTCACTTGGGTGAGGCATTAAATGGCGTCATATCCTCAGTTGATCAATAATCAGACAAAGCCATTGGGGATTATTGCACATCAACATTCCAAGAACCAAAATATATCTTGAGCAGACCTTATTCAGAGATATCCAACCCTATCAACACAATCAAGTTGGACTGTCATTCAGAGTTTATGGTACATCAGTGAGAGTATTTACAGGTCAATGCATGCTTACTTCAGTGTATTCTAATACTTGAAACTGGCTTTAGTGTCATCAGCAGCTCGTAGCCTGAGAATCAAATCAAAGGCTGAGAATCAAATCAAAGGCTAATCCAGCTAGCAGCAAAACTAGAAGCAGTGATGTTACTTGCTACCTAGCATGGACTGCCAATCATGGATTCTGGGCTGTCCTCTGGTAAAACCAAGCACTGCTTCTTCGTAGATTTCTGATTAAATCCCACAAGCTGATGAGGCCTATGATGTCTTCATGACAAACCAGTGTGACCAATAGTGACCCTTGCCTCCGGAATAGGAGCTAGATGAACTGAAATTTTGACTGTTTGGAGATTTGCTAGTTTATATACATGAAGGCATTCCTGTAAATCTGCATCGCATGTCATCAAGACCCACTCTAAATCATCATCCAGGTACTTTACAATCAAAAAGCTTGTGTCTACTATACTCAAACGTCTTGCCATCTCCTGCTTCAGTTCTTGAAAACTACACTCAGGCTTCAATCTGAACCTGACCTTTTCCGAGCCAAATGTGGCCTTTATTCTCATACCTGCATCTGCATTCTGTTTTGGGGGTGATGGGCTTCGAGAAGAATGCTGCCCACCTAAAGCCTGTTGGTTCAGATTATGCAACAGATCTGGTGCCTCCTGAACTGGGAAATGTCCTCTTATTGATGCATTTTCTGTTTGCAGAGTCTGGACAGGGCTGTGATTTACAGGATTTCCTGACATAAGAAAATCAACTCCAGCCTGAGGTGGATGCTTTGTTGATCCACCACTGCACGATGACGGGCTTGAATCAGAACTTTGGCTGCATGATGAGTGTGAGTGTGAGGTTGATGGCACAATACTGCTTAGCCTGTGGTGTCGGTGCCCCTCAAAATCAGTAAGATTGCTCTGCTTGTGTGGAGGAACTGTGACGCTTCCTGACAAATTGTTGTCAGATGATACAGAGGTGTTTGTGAGATCCTTGTACAGGGTATTAAGCTGGAAAGCTGTCTCTCCTCCGTGAACTGAATCAATGATCTGCTGCAGCTTTCTTAGAGAATGGTCTACCTTCTTGATCTTTCGTGATGGCCAGCGATTTATACCATGCTGCCTGCATATTCTTTTCAGGGTGGTAGGGCACACTGTAAGAGACAGAAAAGTGTGGTGAGCATGTATCCACCCAAGCTGAATAGAGTTCTTATTTTTCATTGTTTGACAGTAGAAACAAGTAAGTGTACATGACAGTACAAGTATTCTTTCACACAAAACGTGTGATCACACCTTGGAGACACAACGTACATATGATGAAATGCTGTCTTCTTTCTATTGTCTGCTAAAAGGAATAGTTTAGCTATGTTTGACTCATGGACTTCACTGCTAGCTGTACTACTAGAAAGCAGCATCGCATGTCAACATGATGAATTTAGAGTCCTATTTTCGTCTGGTATGACTTCTATATGCTCTATCTGTGCGACAGAACACTGCACTGAATAATATCGTCCTCTAATATATAATTGATTGTTTTGTCATGTAAATTTGCCAACTGCAAACGATGAATGCAAATTTACGAGATACTGATCAGTTCTAGGCTATCTAGTAGATGCTAACTAATTGTAAGGTCGTAAATTTACTTGTTATGGTAGTTCTTGACAGTCGATTATACTGTTGTATACCTGTTTTAGTTCTTATCGTGTTCAGTTTATTGCAATTAATAAAGATTTGCCTTCTTTTCCCCTTCAGGCTAACAGTACAAAACACAAAAAAAGGTGATAAGAATGTTCATATTTTATTGTGAGCTGCATGTGGAGGTTGACTTTCTTGTGGAGACAACACTAAAAAAAATTCACAATGTGGAGACAATATTTTCTTATTGAGCATTCAATTTATCATGCTGGGTCCATGGCTTGTGCCACTATAGATTAATGACTGATGGTATATACTAAAACAGTAAACTATTCATAGCTGAATCTTGCATTTACGTGACGAGTTACGGTTACTAACCTCCAAGGCTCCTTGCTGCATCTTTCAGGCTACCAGCAAAGTACTGCCGAAGAACCGGCAAGCTCACAGTCTTCTCCGTCTTTGTGCGCCTTTTCCCTTTGCTGCCTTGTGCACTTGTCTGAGCACCAGCTGGAGATAGGCCCTGTCCTACAGGTGATAGCATACCATGTATACTTAATTCAGCTAAATCTGATTCTTTTGAAGTCCCTGCTAGACTTGTCCATGATGCCTCCTCTCTATGTTCTGTTGCTTGGTCTCCAAAAGACAGCTCTTCAACTTTATTCTTCCCTTGAGGACCAAATGAGTTCAGCTCATTCACTTCCAGCATTGCCTCATCCGCCATCTCCTTGTCTGTAACCACACGTAGAGTTCGGCAAGCACTGCGCATGGTGCCTGACAAGGAGTCCAGCACTGCCTTCTGCTCCTCGAGGGCTTCACAGTCGGTTGGCAGAAAGAACTCTAGCACAAAGTCTGCTGTACCAGTCCGCGTGCACCTCAACCGGATTGCCACTGCTCCTTTTAAGTTGAAGATCTTAGCATGGTGGGACAATGGGTACTCCATTTTAGTTGAAGAACCAATGTCTGGTAAGAAGCATGGCTGGTTTGTGGTGAAGGCTTTCCCTACAACCCCTTGCTCATGCAGAAGGTGGTGGTCAGAGCAGGACTCATGGAAGTTCTGCATCTGAGGATCATTGACGTAGCATGCTGCGTCAATGGTGGAGATGCAGTGCCGATAGTTCTCATCGGAGTGGCGGCTGCCCCGCTTCCCTTGTTGAGCACATGTGACCCAGGTCTGAGCTAATGGGAGCTTGTGGGTGACGCAGGCTGCTCTTAGAACTTCTAGTATCTCTGGTAGAGCATCTTTGTAGGAAGCACTGTTGAACTGATTGATAATCAGCAAGAGCAACCATGAAGTCATGAGAAGATATCAGTACCATGATTTCATTTGAAGGTATTTATCTACAATTACTTTTACTGTGAGATAGGGTAGACCCTAGGTAGACAAATTCTTTTTGCATATGCCCTCTGCTTTCATGAAATTACAAATTAGATCTTATACACTATAGAGTCGGTTATTTAACCCCCTAGAGGCCTTAACATTGAAGATCAGATCAACTTTCTCCAAGATGGTGGTACTGGTATTGGTTCATCCGACTTGGCTCGATTCACTGAGTCAGCAAGCCAATGAGCCATCTCAGGAGGCCGCCTCACATAGTGATTAACTTAACTAAAAAAGAAAAAAAGAAATACTACCATTTTTCTTCCTCTCTTTCTCCTCTATACTCTCTGGTGGGTCCAGCTTTATTTGGTTATCCAACACTGATTGGAATGCCATGTAAGCAGACAACATGGTAAAACCGATTTCTGACCACTGCCAGTTTCCAAAGTTTGAGAGGTTAAATAACTGGTTTGTACTAGAGATCTAGACTTTCATTAGAGGGGTAAATGCTTTCACTGGTATGTCCGTATGTGGATATTAAAGGTTCAGTTCTAACGAAATCAAAACGCATAGTATCTTGAGTTTTTTCTTGCTGCCTACCTTTGTGGCGCGAGGAATGTTTGAAACTTCTGTGCTTCTCAGGTTAACTGCCTGCAAAGTGCATTGCCATTAAGAAATGTCAAATCTAGGAAAAAGAACATGACTATTTCCTACTGTAGGCATTGTCATGTGTATTACAGATGACACCAAACGCTCTCTACTTGTTTCAGACCAATGTTTGAAAAGTTTCAGGTTAAGTGAGGCATTAATACCTGGAGGGCACTGCATATGTTGTTGATCTCAGAGGTGAAGTTGAGCTTCTGCCTGGTCATGATCAGTTCCATGACACCCAAGCACGAGTAACTTCCCTTCTCAAACACCGGCAGCCCCATCGTCCCATGGACGTCCAAATACTGTGCATGGTTTACCCTGGGGTACTCATAGCTGGTGAAGTAGCGAACATCCGGTGACCACTCAGGTAGCTTGCCAATGAACACCCTCCCCGGCAGCCCAATCGGCGAGGACTCCGACGCAACATCTGCAGAGAACTGGTACTGTGTCGACACTTCCCTGAACTGTCTGAGCCTTTCTGAGGTCTCATCAAGAGTGAATGGCTGCCCGCTCGTTGATAGCACTAACTGCCCTTCACCGCTTTTGATAGGCACCCATAGCTGCACAAGCATGCCGACGTCTCTCTGCATCTCCTTTATGTAAGCCAGAGCTTGGTCGAGCCTTTCCCGGACGGTGGAAGAGCCTGACTGAATCCATAGGGCGTTGTTTGTGCTTGCCGGCATCGTGGTGGTGGTTGTGGCATCTGAGAGGAAGGTGGAGGGAGAAGCGAAAAAGTTGGGTGAGCGAGAAGTGTTGGGCGCCACTTCAAGCCAGGCGTTGTCGCCGGAGAGCAGCTGCTCCAGGAGGTCCAGGTCGCCTTCCGAGGACATGGCGCGCCCCATGGAGATGCCTGGCGGGGCGTCCCCACCTTCCATACAGGTAAAGCTTCCTTCAGAACCTGATCACACAATTTGACACCACAACACTGCATCAGTTTTAGAGCCTGAAAGAAAGATAGAAAGGTGGATAGATAGCCTTGGAATTGAAAGCAGGAGAGAGCATGGATGCAAGTCACAATACTTCTCCTCTCCTGCTCGAAACCAAGAAGCGCATCTTGGGTGAACCAAGTATTGGAGGGTGGAGGGGGTCTAGGGAAGATCTTTGTGTCAGATGTGCTCGCGTTTGTGTTTGGATTGCAGGGTGAGGGTGGTAGGGGAGAACACATCATTTTCTGCAGAAAGGAAGCAAAGAAAGAGATTGGTAGAGAGTAGTAGGTGCTCACTGGTAATCGTATGGTGTCCCCCTTCTGCTCTTCCCTCCCCTCCCTCCCTCTTCCTCCTCCGGCAAGTAGCAGCTCTAGAAAAGGCTCAGTGCTCCACCAGAGCACCCCCCACCATTCGTTCCAAAGGCGCCCCTGTCTGCTCTCCGCTCCCCGCTGCTGCTTCTGTGAGATGGAAAAGGAAAACTAGAAATTTGCTGTGCTTGTCCTGGCCTTGTTTGGCCCTGCCCTCGCTTTGCTTCTGCCTTTCATTGTCTGGCTTTGTCGTAAGAACAAAGCCTGTGGGGCCCACCACTGCGTTTTTTTATTTCCTATTTTCTTTATTTTGTTAGAATCTTTCCCTCTCACTGGGGGCCCCGCCCCAGCACCTCACAGGAATCCAACTATGCCCACTGCCTTGTTAAAGTCAACTCTGTGGGTCATTATGTGGCCGGCTTCACAAGGATTACCAGCTCCTCCAATCACCCGTATAAGTTGCATTCATCACAAGATTTAAAAATGATGGAAGTTGTGTTTATTGGGTTTTTATATCATCTAGATAAAGCTAAAGAAACAGCGCTCGGACGTGTTTTCCCTGATATGTCCTAATTTTAACAAAAATGTATACCAAGTTGTTTTCCTCTCTTTTGCAATACCGATACACCACGGAGGGTTATATGGTGAGGATAAACTAAGGAAGGCTTCTTTTCTCACGAAACTAATTGCGTCAAGCCGTCCAATATACCATGGACGGTTATATGGCGAGGATAAACTAAGGAAGGCTCATTTTCTCACGGAACTAATTGTGTCAAGCCGTCTTTCTCTTCTTGGCAATACCAATATACCATGGGCGGTTACACGGTGGGAATAAACTAAGGAAGGTTTTCTCGCTCACGGAACTAACTGCGTCCATTTCCAAAAATAAAGAACTAATTGTGTATTGCTTATTTTTAAAGTAGTTGCTTATTGCCTTGGTGTTCTACATGTGTGTTCATGTGGTATTATCATAGTAAATTCTAGAACTGATGAGATCTTTTTGTTCTACAGGGTTGTAACAGTTGCTGATGTGACCATTCCATTAAGGGGGTTTGTTATGTGAACCAGTCCCTGTGGTTAGAGGCCACATACAAGGCCACTAAGATATAGGCCACAAGTCTTACATCAGTGATGTCACCGCATAGAGGGGGATCAGGGAGGGTGCACTAATTGGAGATTCTGGTATATAGTTGTGTAGGGTCTATAAAATTTGTCATCACTGTGCAATGAACGGGAAACCACAGATTCCCGGGGGCTTATCTGGAAAGCTAGGCGTTTTAGTATCTTCCCAGTTCCCACTACCGTTGCGTACACACGCCACATGATTCCCTCTGGCAGCAAATTACATCACAAAAAGTAGTCTTCCGAAAAATTCTCTAAAGCCTTCAAAAAATTAAGTACAGGAAATATCCTGAGAGGCTAAAAGTGCCTGTGTACCATCCCGTAAAAAAAAGTGCTTAAATAATAGAAAAAAATGCCATTAAAACCTTTTCGAGTCTGTAGGGAGGAAACTTCAGAGATCCTAAATAGATAGATTTATGGGTTGTGGGCTGTCTGGCACCAAATTATTTTAGCCGTAGATGCTTTATGAGCTAAGCAGTTCCTTTCTCTAGAGATCGCAGATGCACTTGCGTAGTTAAATATGTACTGTGCTTGCTCCCAGGACTGCATCTTGTAAAGCTACATATGTACGGCTAGTCACGTATCTATATGGGATTGGTTAGTGCTTTAGTTTAATCCTTTTTCTCTTGTTAGATCTTAACCTTCCTCAGTTCTCTATGTTTCTCTACTTGGGAATAATAAAAGGCAGGAAGTTGTTCAGAACAAGGATCAATTAGTGAGCTAAATAATGGTGGTTTAGGTGGGGATACATGTGATCCCCAATACCAAAGTCCAATTGGGGAGGTTAATTATGCCAGAGCAATAGATTTTTCTTCCCAAGGCTGTTCCCTTTTGGGAGGGCTTTAAAGATCGTCAGAATGTTAATTTGCTACAACTTACTATGTAAGTACTGCTAACTGCAATTTGCTTGATTCCTCCCACGAGAACGTGTTTCTGTGCCCTGATCAGGGAGGAGGGCACTAAAATACTGCCTTGATTCATTATTCCATGACATGTCTAGGAATCTTTGATGCCTCTTGGCAATGCAACAAAGGCAACACAGTACAACTGGCGCAATCTGATTTTTTTTTTTGAAACTTTCTCCTCTCTCTTTACATTTGGAGCGTGCTGTGTGCTGTTTCAAAAGGAAAAAGACTATGTGAACTGTGATTAGCTCACTTTGTTGCTATTTTGATTTAATCATAACCTCATTTGTAATTGTGGGGAGCACGGAAGCACACCCATTTGCAATAGTTATTCTCATGAGCTAATCTGTTCTCTACTGCCCACATGTGCTTGTTTATGTCAGCATCAGTTTGCTGCTGCATGGACATGGAGAGGTGTACATTGCTCTTGGATCAACATAGAGAGGAGAAGACACTAGTTGGAGGCGACACTAGTTGATAAAAGTACAAGGCACCGCAAATGCTCATCGGTGAGTTGAGATACCTGTTGCCCTGACATCACTAAAAACGAAAACAAATGCAGTGCCCACTTTTCTCTTGCTTTCCCGTTTTATATATTGGTTCTGTCACTAGCCTAGAGCCCACTGCAAATAGATCTAATTGCTACTTGTCTCATATTTGACCAAAAGCCTTGTTGTTGTTTAGTGGCATGCCAACACCATCAGCTCCACCAGCTATGGAGAAGGCCTTCTTAATTCCCGCCAATCAGATGCCGGTTTGGCTGTTAAAATTCTCCGGTAGGCGGGCCCCGAGCCAGTGGACACCTAATGCGTGTGGGACCCGCGACGTGTCACCACCAGCACAGATCCAATCTCGGCATCAGAACCTGTAAAACTAGTATTGGTGCCATCGTCGCTTAGCGATTGATTAGCTTTCCGTGAATGGTTTGCGCTCTGCCTCGTTTGCGTTTCCTCTTGTGTGATCTTTTCGTAGGTTGCATCACTTGTTGGAATTTATAGTGTTTTGCTGAAGCTGTTCAATAACGTTGTACAGCAGGAAACTTTTGCTCGGAACCGGTTTTCAATGAAAAGACTTTGCTCACCAATGGCGATGGCGGGCCACCGAGAAGATCAAAGCGTGTGTGATTTCTTCAGAGCCTGTCACTTGTTAATGTTTAGTGTTTTCTCTTAAGAGTTATTCGTGAAAAAAAAAGCTGGTTGGATCACATTATCAATTGAGAGATGCAGCCAACAACGGATACTTGGAATCTGACAACCAAGCCTGAAGATGTGCATGAACTGCATCGAACTCTGGGGATTTGGATATTCCAGGTCAAGGGAGGGGATTCATACATGGGTTTAATTTTAGCTTCGCTCCATGTACCAGGACAAGTACCCCCATGGAGCGCGCTGCTGAAAGTTTCTTCCTCGACGACTTTGCCGCGCCTATGGTATGCTTGGAAGCTCCTTCGTCTGCGACTTTGCTGCGCCAATGGTATGCTCCGAAGCTTAGTTTGATCTCCTTGACGGTGTCGATGTCGTGAAGTCTTAGAATGGTGTATGTAATTTGAAAATATCTGATATTCTGATAGCCATGCTCAATTCAGGCGGCTGAGGTTCAGTATGCTAACTAAGTTACAGAGATGCCAACAAAGCAAAGAGGTAAAAACCTCCATCCATAAATGGCTCCGTTTACGTTGAGTGACAAGGCATCATGTAAAACTTCCATTTCTCCATATTATTGAGGATTTGTTGGACTATAAGAACTAGTAGTGATGAGATAGAGAGAATCAGAGAAGATCAAAAACTATATCATTGCTACTGTGCATAAACATAAGATCAAATATGATGTGCTGGTTGGGAGGGAGCATGCCTGTCCCGATCCGTATTTAAGCGATAAACTTGTTATTAATAGTCGTGGTGTCGTCATGGTTAGGGTGTATTGTATATATAAGCATCAATAATGAAGCATCTTAGTCAAATTAGCACTTCTTTTATTTGTTGCTGACGGAGTTCCTACCTTGATGGCTTGATCCCCACCCGTGCAATTAAACAAGATGCAACACCCGAATAATACTGGCACAGCCTACGTCAGTGCAACCCGTTGAATATGCTGGTCAGAGATTAGGGGAGCCTGTGAACCACATGCCCCATGTTCACAGCAGTTATCTACCCATGGGGTTCATGGTTACATCAGATCCATCAAAGTTCGGGCATAGGTGCACCGCTATTATGCGCTTTCGGCACCATGAGAGGGCTGTCTGTTCAGCTACCATTAGGTTTTGGACATACGCATGAAAAGCTTATGCTCACACAGGCAAAAACATGCTGACCATGTTGCAGCATTCCGGTGGCAAGAGTTCGTCATGAGAAAGCTTCAGAACACTGACATATCTGATTTTCCGCTCTTCTCAGCGGCGGGCTGGGAACGGCTGGAACGGCAGACGCATACCAAAAGTTGGCTGAGTTGGTAGCGATGGATGGTCGGTGGGCGGAAGCTTCCCAAGTACATTCAGAGCTTTCATCTTTTGCAGCTCCTTTCCTGAAGGGGACAAGGAAACATGTAAAACCAAACGCTCAAGCTATCGTAAACAGATTCATGATGATCAACATTTGAAAATACAAACAACTGGAGCAATGTTAACATGCAAGTCCAAAGCTGCAAAAAAAATTTATCAGATTGAAGAATACCTTCTTCGATCAAGAGATTCACTGCTCGCTTCTCCAGCTCAATGGCATGCTTGCTCCGGCCAGCAGATGACAAAGACTGGAGCACTACAGTTCAGACAAAGGACACATGTTTTAGATAGCAGTTGTGGTGAATTTGTTGTCAGCTAAGAATAATGAACTTACTGCGGATGTATTCTTCTTGTCCTGATTGCTCGTTATTTCTCAGGAATGCCTGCAGCCGAAGAAACCTCGCTTTCCAATCTTGATCCCCTGATCTTTGTGAATCAGTCGGATTACGTGTCGTAGCAGTAGCCACAGCATCACGAGGTGCTGTACTAGTAGCCACAACATTACAAGGCGATGTATTGGGAGCCGTAAAGTTCTGAGGCATAGCAGTAGACACAACACTGCGGTGCGGCGGACTAGCAGTCACAACAACACTTGGATGGACAGTAGCCTTCCCTGGAGATTGTTTCGCAAGAGAAAGGTGAGCTGGCAAAGTTGGAGGGTGCAATGCAGGGGCAGTAGCAGCAACCACTCCTGGAGACTGTTTCGCGAGAGAAAGGTGAGCCGGCAAACTTGCAGGGTGCAAAGCAGGGGCAGCTGCAGCAGCAGGACGCGCAGAAACAGGAGCTGATGGAGTATGAGACGCATTGGTGGTAGCAGCAGCTGCAGCAGGAGACGCGGAAACAGGAACTGATGGAGTATGAGACGCATTGGTGGTAGCAGCAGCTGCAGCAGGAGACGCGGAAATAGGAGCTGATTGGGCATGAGTTGCACTGTTCTGAAGCTTCAAACTTTGCTCCTGCGGTCCACTAGTAGCAGGTT
The DNA here is from genome assembly GCF_018294505.1 of Triticum aestivum. NCBI lineage: Eukaryota > Viridiplantae > Streptophyta > Magnoliopsida > Poales > Poaceae > Triticum > Triticum aestivum. Next base: position 534,652,798 of record NC_057807.1, on the reverse strand, counting down.
TCTTTGAGCTCACAGAATTGGCACTCTCTGCACCAGCAGAAGCGCCTCCTTTGCTTTGGTCTGTTTCAAGCTTCCTGCGCACATACACGAGATGGCCATTTGCCCCAGGATTTCCTGGCGCGTGCTGGTTGGTTAGGCTCAGGGGGGCGTTAGGTTGCGGCCTCTTGATGCCAACGGTCCCAGCAACTTTGTCTTTAGGAAATGTAGAAGCTCTGGCTTGCTGATTAGCGTCATTCTTGGATTGCTTAGGTGACTCCCTCAGTGCTGCCTTTTTCTCTGATATCGAGTGTGGGTTGTCACCAGCAGGCATGGTGCCTCTGCAGAACTGCAGCCAATCAACCTGGATATCTGGATTCAAAATCTACACATCAGTGACGAAATTTGCAAAGTAGGTACTACGAATATCAGCAAAGAACAAGTTACGCAATCAACATGTACCAACTTGGTAGGTCCATCAACACAACTGAAATTCTGAAAATTCAGTTTCAAGTCACAATCTAGTACTCATTGTACGATTACACACGACCTTTACTAATGCTGCTATCCACAAAATGCTAGAGTGCAGAGCTCGGGTGGAAAATCATCGAGCAGTACAATACAACAAAAAGTTGAGCTTCTCTCTACTACCTACCTGGGATTAGTTATTTCAGATTGTGCCCAGCAACTGGCGAAATGCTATGGTTTATGCAGATTTAGCTCAATTCATATTCTCTCTAAAAGGAAGAACTGTTCGTCCATACATATATACTGAAAAGGACTCATTTTTTCTGTGAAAACAAACAGGCAACGGCTAAGTTAACTACTCCCTCCGTCCCATAATGTAAGACCATTTTGCAAGCTACGGAGGGAGTACAAGATGTGTTATCCACTCCGCAATCAAGTCAATTCTATGCATTTGTTATCACTCGGGATTAAGCGTACCAGAGAATGTAATTAAGCAAATGCAATCAGCTCATGTAAGAGCATCCAATCCAATCCAATCCAATCCACCACTATCTGTGTAAAAAACGCCAGCTTTACATGCCCTCCCTGACCCGAAGATGAAGAGCATTGGGGGAAGGCTAACCCGTCGATGGCATTCCACCAAGAACAACACCGCGGGGCGGCGACGAGCACATGTATATTGAAAATATATCGAGAAAGACTCGCTTATTCTATCTATGAAAAGTTGAAAACAAACAGGGCATGACTAGGTTAATCACAGGACGTGTTTATCCACAATGCAGTCAGGTCAATTCTAGGCATTATGAATCAGGATTCTATACTGATAGTACCAGAATGTGGCAAAATGCAACCAACTCGTGTGAGAGCGAGCGCCCAATCCAACCCAATCCAATCAAATCCACTATCTGTGTAGGAAAATGCCGATGCTATATTTGACCCGAAGATGAAGGAAATCATCCCGGGGAGAGACTAAGAAGAACCACCGCGGCCGGCGTTCAAGCAAGAACCCCGCCGCTGGCCGGCCGGCGACGAGCGCATCGGGGGATTGCGGATGGGAGGGGAGGAGATGGGATTGGGGTTGTCGGTCGCGTCACTCACCTGGCGGCCAGCGCGCCGGCGACGGGGAGAGGCGGGCGGGTCCGGGGGGAAGCTGGCTAGGGTTTATCGGCGGGGCGGGGGACGGGGGAGAGTAGCTGGCGCTTGCTGCAGAGAGTGGAGACTGGAGCTGTGGGGGAGGAGGTATTGCTAGTGGGAGTGGGAGTGTGGCACGCCGGCCGTGCGGACAGCATGGGCCTCCTGGACCTGCAAACAAGCCCGTTTGTGGCAAACGCACACGGTTACGGTTTCATTGCAGAGAAACGAATTAAATCGCCAGTTCAAACTTATAAGAAAGACCCCTAAAAAAACTTATAAGAAAAAAAAGAGGAAAATCACTGGTGAAGAGGTACCTTCACCGGGTCTTTTTTTTTTAAAGAATTTTTTCATTCAATCAGTACAAAGAAGTTGACCCTTACAAGCACACTGAAACGCAAACACAAAGGACCATGAACACCTAAAGTACCCTAAGACAACCATAACACAGGAAGATCTCCGGAGCCTTGTGTCATCATCCCTGAATCTTGAGAGAAGACCCCTGCAGCAGAAGGATCTGCAACCAGTCGCAAGTAGGTCATCATCTTCGACCACGGTACAATTGCCGCCATGCTGCTTCCTCTTTTCTTGACACCAGCGCTGACAGGGCATGGGCATCAATCCAACACACCTGCAACAGTCGTCGCCATCTTTGGCTTTGAGTACCGCGAAAAGTGTCCCTTCCGGAGGGAAGAGAACTCGAGTCATCCGACCGATCCAGCACCGCGGCCGGGCCATCCGCCCGGACAAAGCAGGATCTCCCACCAGCATCAGCACAGAGGAAGGAGAAGAACAGCAGCAGCAAATCATACCAACAAGGAAGAAGAAGGGTCTCCGTCTCCCTGAATCCATCGCCCATCTAAGGACCCAGACGGCCAGTGCCGATGGACCTCCAGCCACCAAAGCCCACGACCTCGACGAGACCCGGGGATCCCCAACTCCGCTGGCTCCTAGACAAAGGCAAAAGCCTCGCCTGACCGCGAACGGAGCCCGGAGAAACTTATTCCGACGCGACACCACCGCAACGGCCTCGGCAGCGTCTTCCTCAACCCTAACCCTACTACACACCCACCTAGCGAACAGACCCGAGGTTCCCCCTCCCTCCCGCCGCCGGAGCGGCCGATGGAGAGAGAGGGAACCGGAGGCGTCACCGGCGGCGCGCAAGGGCCTCGTCGCCTCCTGGTCGCCTCGTGCGATCCGATCCTACTTTTCCGGTGTTCGGTTCGCTGGGTTTTCCTTGTACGGCCTTGATACCTTCCATCGGGTCTTGGGTGCGCTCCGTGTTCAACATGTGGTGGAAGGAGAGATAACCGCATGTATTTCCTTCTTTTCATTTTCCCCTTTGGGTGGTTGGATGTGCTGGGCCATGAGGAGTGCGCCTGCATTGCCCATGTGTGCTTCGTGCGGGAGCACATCTTTCATTTCTTTTCTTTTTTCTCTTTCTCGTTTCGATGTGCTCCACCCGCACGGAGCACACATGTGCTGCCAGCTAGAGCGTGCTTACTTTCTTTGTTATGGTTGTGCTCTACCGCAGGGAGCACGCATGTGTTGCTGATGTAAGCACACCTCTTTTTTTTCCTTTTCTATGGTTTAGTTCTGCTCCATTGCAGGGAGTACACTTGTGCTGCCTGTGGGAGCACATGTGTATTTCATGCGGAGATGGCTCCCTTATCTTCTTTTCTGGGTTGCTTGTGCTCCACCTGTGGGGAGCACACATGCACTATCTGTGAGAGCGTGGCATGTGTGCTTCGGGTGTGAGCACATATGTGTTGCACATAGGAACATAAGGAGCACAGGTGCGCTATGTGAGGGGGCACACATATGTTGTCCACGAGAGCATGCTGAGCAATAAACGAGGAAAAATATTTAAAAAAACTTGAAAACCCAAAAAACCAAAATTAAAAGTGGAAAATGAAGAAGAAGAAGAACTAGAAAGAAACCACGTCGCTTTCTTCATTCCCACGCGACCTCTTGCTTTCTCAATGGATGCGGCCAAAGCAAGACAAAGGCGATGTTGAAGGGCTTTCCACACTCCTTGCAAGTGACCTATGAAAAAGTCATCACTCCTTCATGGAGCAATAGTGACATAATTTTATTGCAAGTGACCTATATTTGATATGCAAGGTTAACAATGTAGCCAGCAACCGGATATATGAAGTTGTCACATCACCTATAGCCCATTTATATAATAGTTAGCCATACTTGCATGCTATATGTAGTTAATATGTGTCCAATCTTTTCTCTCACAAAGATTACCAGAGCTCGTGCTATAGCCGGATGTAAATCTACATCTTGTTCTCTTCTCTCTTTTTCTCCAACTAGACAAAAATTTGATGTGACTTTTGTGTAGCTCAGCTATGTCACATTATTATGCTTGCTCTAACTAAGCAGTACACGCAATCGGGTGCTCCTCATAGCGCCTTATGCGCCCATTGGGGGAACTAACGCTCACACACCACCCTCCTATGGGTCAGCCCAATACAACGTTTCGAGCGCTCCTCATTCCTGGATCGCTCGCTAAAAAAATCGGATTCGCTCGGTTGTTTATGTTCCTGGTTCACTCGGTTCGGTTGGTTCCCAGTTTGGCAGTCCATTGTTAACCATGATTAGGCTCACGTTGATCGTTGACTTTTCAGAAATAGCTCACAAATTTTAAAAATCGTGAACATACAAAAGTTCATTTTTGAGAAAAAAGGTTCGTGAATCTGAAAAAGTTCACATTTTTTTAAAATTTCAGGAAATAAAAATTTCGTTAATCTAAACAAGTTCACTAATTTGAAAAAGGTTCACAAACTAAGAAAAAGTTCCTAAAATTGAAGAGAGTTCGAATTTTTTTAAAATCACGAATTTGAAAACAATCAAAGATTTTGAAAAAAGTTCACAAATTTTAGAAATATTCATCAGTTTCGAAAAGAAGTTGATCAATTTTTAAAAAAACTGAGTTTTTAAAAATCTCACAAATTTGAAAATTTTCATCAATTACGAATAGAAGTTCATCATTTTTGGAATAATTATCAAATTTGAAAAAAGTTTAGAAAATTTGAGGAAGACACGAATTTAAAAAATTTCACAATTCTTTTGGTAAAATTCATGACATGGAAAAAGTTCATGCATTTGAAAAAAAAGGAGAAAAGATAGAAAACAAATGCAGAAAAAAGAAAATCATACAAAATAGGTTGAAAAACCAGAAACAATAAGAAAAAAAACAGACCAGAAGCTTCTTAAAACCAATTGGAAGCTTCAAAGAAACATTACGCGAGTGCATAGATGGGCCGAAGCACTAAATCTATCAACGAAGACATGGGGTATGAATTGCTTAGGGTTTTGCCTTTAATGGGGGCTACAGGCGCCGAATAGGATCTGGGTTTGCAATCTTATAGAAAGCGAAATCACTAATTAAGGAGTAATCCTTCCAAAAATCACGCACACCTTCCCAGGTTGCGACAAAGTGCACCGCTTGTTGCAACCTGAGAGTTTTCCCTTTTTCGTAGATTCGTTTATCCAAAATGTTTTATCTCTTAAACCATGCATTCAAATCTCGAACGGTTTTCACCGTTGGATTCCTCGTGTCGAGATCTTTAAAATTTACATCTCATGCTGACGTGTTCTGACGAACTTTATTTTAATAAAAAAAGGACGAAAAAACTGAACCGAAAACACAATACTTTTTCCCTTCCCGAAATACGTTTCCGAGAGGCTCGGCCGTGCCTTTCGCGGAAGCAAATCTGTGCGTGTCGTGGAAGCAAAACCGTGCCTCTTGTGGAAGAAAAAAAATAAAACATGTTTTTTTTATTCCAAGAGGCACGATTTGTTTCCAAGAGGCACGTGCCTCTCGCGAAAGCAAAAAAACGAAACATATTTTTTTTCGTTTTCGAGAGGCACGGTCGTGTCTCTCGCGAAAGCAAAACCGTGCCTCTCGTGAAAAAAACCATGCCTCTCGCGGAAGGAAAAAAATGTGTTTTTTGTGTCATTATTTAAAAAATATATATTTTCAAAAAGCTAAGAAAGACCAATGAAAAATCTCAAAGCCAAAAAAGCCCGGAAAAAACATCTAAAAGGCCAAAAACGAGTGCGGAAAAAAATCCAGAAGAACCGCACAAAGCGATACATGTGGCGGCGACTGAGAATGTGTCAAATGACATGCTCTCAACCCACCCAGTGATCGTTGGGGGCTCCCGAAGAAGCGCTCCTAACTAGTTGTCCCCAGAGAAGAGGGCGGTACACCAACTCACCTTAGGCCCATTTTGTCCAAGTCGATAAATGAAATGTTTCTGTCAAGCACGAGGACCAAAGGAAAAGTGAATGGGCTGTCAGTCTCCCATTGGCACGGCTTTTACCACTTATGCCTTCTAAAAAGTGTTAATAAAAATCATTTCAACCCCTAAAAATAAAATCAAAAATCATTTCAACTTCTCCTAAAAATATCTTTGATATTTCCCTACAAATAAAAAATAATTTCAATAAATATGACACACCACAATTTCTTTGCATGTCAAATAGAAATGCTTTGTCTATTTTTTATGTTTCTGTTTATACTGTTAGCAAAAGTGTTCATGTATCCTAAATAAAAAATGTTCACAATACTTGAGAAAAAAAATTCCGTACAAATCAAAAAATATTTTATGTCTAAAACTCCATTAAAAATGTAATGACTACAAAAAGAAATGTTCGAGTACATTAGAAAAAATGTTCAATAATTTTATATGGAAAGTGATTACAAATAATAATAAAGAAAACCAAGATCACCTAGCAATGACTGCGACCATATATACTCCCTATGATTTTGGCCGCCGTGTTTGCTAATGCCTTTTACACTCAATCGTGAGTGTCTGCTTGTTCAGTGAGCTCCGTTTACTTGACCTAGCAACGAAAACAATGAAAACTGCTCGTAGATCGTCGATTATTGGTTGAGCCTGTGTATTCTGCATCGGAGAACACGACGAGACCTCGTTGGGTGCTAGTGGCTTAGAGATATAGGCCATACCTCGGACCGGGCTGGGTTTCGGGCCGGGCCTAGCCAAGCCCGACCAAAAAAACCTAGGCCCAAGCCCGGCCCGGCCCGGCCATCGGGCCTGTTTTCTGGGCCCGAGCCCGACCCGAACACGTAAAAGCCCGTCGGGCTCCGGGCCGGCCCGGCCCGACCTTCAGAGAAATGCAAAAACGACAGGCTTGGGTCCGGCCTTCGGGCTCAAAATCTAGGCCCGAGCCCGGCCCGGGGGCAGCGTCGGGCCGGGCCGGCCAGGCCGGGCTTCCCATGGCTAGGTATACTTAGAGAGTAGAAAAACAAAGTATTTTGGGGATTATCCCGTCTATCTCCAAAGTCCAAACCCCAGAAAATACCCTGCATACCATTTGGTGGGCCAGTTTTCCGAGGGAATGACCCCTGATTATCCCCTGTGAACCATACCTCTCGTGTATTCTTATAGGGCACCTCCCATGCCTGTCTCCCAAATCGTTCGCAAATGTTCGAACCCAGGCATTTGAACATTTTTTGCCATTCAACGCGATGTTGCAAACGTCCGCGGAGACGTCCGCACATCCATATTGCCGCAACCACCCACAAACTGGAAGGAGTTTTGGGGGAGTCCGGGCCTCTGCCACGTAGAACTCTCACATCCCCGTCCCACTCAAATCTCCACTCCAGACCATGTTTTTTTCCACTACATCAATCTCCCTGATGGCCTGTGAGGGAATTTCCAACGCCGACCATCAAACCGCCCACATAAGTCTGGAGAGCGCGACTCAGACGTGTTGTGTCATCCAACAAGGCAGGCCTGTATCGGTCCGACGAGCGGTCTAGACGCACTTTCTCCCGCAAACCGGATACAAACTGGGGGCGGGGGGCTTTGCGGGGGTTAAACCAAGATCACACAGAATAAGGGAGTACCTTACTCTGATACCAATTGAAATCGTAGGTTTACTCCTAGAGGGGGGAGGGTGAATGGGAGATTTTAGAAATTCGCCAAACTCTGATGAATTTGACGAAGATCAGAGTGAAGAAATAGAAACGAGGATGAGACTAATTCATCACAGAAACTTAGAGCATGCATACAAGATACATGCAAGTGAAGAACATGTAATCCTACAAGCATTCAAGCATGAGAAAGATGAACTGAAGAAATGAAAAACAACATAATGAAAGTCTTCACTGTAGGGGAACGTAGCAGAAAACAAAAATTTTCCGACCTACGCACCAGCCCAGGACCACTATGGAGACTGCATACATGGTTTGATCTTTTTCGTTACCGACTCATAGCGCAGCGGGAAGAAGAGTCGATGACGATCGACGGTGCAGATCCCCGCAGCTAGGATTTACAACCTCCCAACCACGAGGATGTATACCCTCATCTACTCCTCAGACAACCCTTCGGGAGGCGGTCGAACAGCCCCCCCGGACGGTGTCGCGGACAGCCCTTCAGGAGGACCTTCGAAACTCGAACGGTCACTCGGACAGCCCTTCGGGAGGACCTTCAAAACTCGGACGGTCACATGGACAGCCCTTCGGGAGGCACTCACGACCTAAGGCCGAAACTACGATCTCTCTACAGAGTTGCACACGTACGGTGTCATCTATCCAGTAGGGCTTCGCCGTCCAGAACTAGTTCCTGCCGGAACCCAGACAGCCTTACGGCTCTACGAAACTCTTTCGCTGGGAGGGAGAGAAGAAGCCAGATCATTGCATGGCACTTGTATGTGAGAAGGGATGATGTGGAGGGCTGCCCCTCCACCTCTATTTATAGGAAATCCCAAGGGGTAGGGTAGTTTAACACAAAAACCCAAAATGCACATGAATGAAGTCCTTCCTCAAGGGCATAAGAGTGAAACCAAGGAACAAGAGGGGCTCCAAGGTGGAGCCCCAAGTGTGTCTGGCCACACCCCTTGGGGGGCCCCCATGAGGGCCTCCCAATCCATCCATGTCATCCCTAGATCTTTTGGGTAAAGCCCCAAAAGGTGGCTTTCCATAAAATATCCCAAAAAGCACTTTCACTATTCACGACGACATTTTTCAGCGTCCGTTCGAACTGAAAATATTTATGTGGGCTTAGAACATTTCCAATACCCACCATAATAATTTTCAACGCGTTCTGGAACAATTCCATTTTAGTGATTTTCATCTGCGAAACGCATCTGAAGTGGTTCCGGCAGCTCCGGAACATTTCCGGTTTTTATCTCAGAAAATTCCAAAAAGCTTCCAGAATGATTCTGGCACCCTTCAAGAATTATCAGGCATTTGCCGAAACCAAATTGACTTAATGGTATATCCCAAAACAACTTTTCGGTATCATCGAAACTCATCCGATGACCTCTCTCTGCGGTACGATTCCGCTGTCCGAAACTTTTCCGGTGTCCGAAACTTTTTCGGTGATTTTCTCTCAGACTCCCTGTCTAGTATTCAACAGATAGATGACCCTTAAGCGTGTGACCCTATAGGTTCGGTGAAGTATAGACATGACCCGGAACCCCTTCCGATCAATGATCAACATCGGAGCCGTGGACACCCATATTGACCCCTATACCCACACGAATGAATATTCGAGTGAACCTCCAGTTGCCGTGTGCTATTCCTGTTGCTTCGCGATATGTTACAAAGACCCGAGGTGAGATTTACTTGCATCCCCGTGGATCAACAACTTGTCCACTATGCTAGTTACCTCGTTACTGGTTTTGTTCTCTTTTCTCGTTTCCGTGTTCCGGCATCCCTGTGATCAAATCACACTGTGTCTGGCCAGACGATGATGGATACCGTAACACCGAGAGGGCCCGAGAATATCTCTCCATCGTCGGAGGAGCAAATCCCAATCTTGAGCTATCAAGTTACTTGACACACTTTTCCATGAACCCGTAAGCCGCCGTAATAGCCACCCATTTACGGATGACGTTTAACAAACCCCAAAGTTCATGAAGCAAGCATGAAGAAACTCGATACTCTCATGGTCTAAGGAATCATGCAAACGTTAACCATCTCTGTGTTATTTACCATTAACTTGTGACGAATGAATCTCATAGCATAACATCAAACCGGGTCGATTCAACACAAATGTTCTCTTAACATTGTGCCCTCAAAGTTGCTGGCATAGACATGCCCATGATCAGGAAAACAGAACCATCATGCAACACTTGAGCTAGTCTTAGAGGCTAGACTAGGAATACTTCTTACCGTTTATTATTCCACACGTGCATATGAGTCTTCCTCCGAGCCTCGTGGATATTGCAGACTCGAGAATCATTGCAGTTATAGCATAGAACATAAACATAATTATGAACTCGGAGATAAATAATATCATTTATTATTGCCTCTAGGGCATATCTCCTACAGACTCCCACTTGCACTAGAGTCAATAATCTAGTTAATGCTAATGCACTTTACACCTATGGCATGCCGGTGTAAAAAATGCTTCGCATGTGGTATAGCCTGATGTCCATCAGATCTGACAACTTCAGCTCCGTGTCTATCTCTGCATATCCTCGCGTTTTCACGCTTTCACAAAATTCATATTTTGTGCGGACTTGGCTTTGTATAAATGTGAATCACAGGTTGAACCTGGATTCCTCAGACTGAGTTATGGAGAAACTACCTGCAGTAGTGTCCCATTGACAAAAGCCATCTTGGAACCATACTAAGTTCATGAATGAACTATATGATTCAACATCTTGTTTGTCGCTTCTAAAGCGTCAACATACTTAGTCATTTGTTATAGAATTCGCCACAGTATCCTGTTGGGAACAATTTCCAACTACCGTGCCACCATATTGTGTATTACACAAAACCCTTAACTTAAATCGAAAATCGCATGGAGAAAAGATGAAGACTGTATCGATGTAACATTTTACAACGAACTCTTCATGATCTCCGCTTGCGAGAAAACATATCATCAGTACTTACTCTAGTACTCAATGACATCTTTCACTGTTGGCCCATGATCAGTACTTTGATCACTTTAGTATCCATACTCGCAACATCTTGGGAGTATTGGACATATCTGGTTGTTTTACATACCATGGAATACATGATTAATCCAAACACATGAGTGTGTCGAATCTCCATCATGTATTTTGCTCATCAGTGTTTTGGGACACTGATTCTTGCAAAAACTCTTTCCATGTGACTTCGGCAAGAATCACTCCTTGTCGTTCTTAGTGCTAAACGGTTTTAGCATCTTGTCAATATGTATTTATTGCTTAGCCCTATTAGGTAAATCTATCTCCATAGATCATTATGCCTAATATTGAGGCTATTTTGCCTAAGCACTTCATCAAAAAACTATTTTCAAATGAAGTCCTAATTTGTGTCAAGAAATTTATTTCTCATTAACAATGTGTCAAGCACACAAGGTTTTTAGAAATATTATTATGCTCCCACTTACTTTCTTGAATTACAAGCATCTTCGTTACCCATTGATGAAGTCAAAACCCCTTTTGACCATTTCATCAAAACACGAAGATTCCAACTCCATTTTGCTCTCTTCTGTCCATCACTGGAACTCTGAAGTTTGCATCCTTACTAGCATCCTCTGGATAGACAAAATGCCTTGGACTGTAACACATGCAAGTCCTTGGTTTCGTTTCCATCAGATGGAAATCCTATTGTCATCCATGTTTCATATCTCATGATTGAAATATGTATTAATTGCTAGTTCAACCCCAAACGACTTTAAGCATCGCTACGATGAAAACAACCTCACCGTAGTCAACTCTTGAACTTGTTATTTCAACAAGTCGAGCTTTATGGATAAAACATTTTTATCCGTATAGGTTTTAAGTTCCATAAATATTCGTTAGACTCTAAGTCTTTCGAAAGGTGTAGCAAGGTTTTAATCTTGAATCACTTATATGGAAACTAACTCGGGTTGTATTGGCATTTAGCCAATTCCGGAGTCAGGGCCCATCAACGCTTCCTTGTGTATCGTAGGTATAATGTTGTCTAACAACAATATCTCGTTTGCGCACCTGAGAGGTTTGCACGAGCCTTTCCTACGTGGTTCAACTGCAAGTTCGACCGAAGTTCATACATTTTATTGTAGAGACTTCCGTATCAGTCGCAGTAGGAAACTCTGGAATTACTTCCAAGGTCTCTTTCCTTTGATCTGATGACGAAGATACTGTTTATCTCGTCGAGTTGCACTATTCTCCCACTCACCTTTTTGAAAGAACCATTCTCTTTAAAAGCATACCGTTTCGTGGCAAAACTATTTGCCTCGGTATAGTGAGGGAGGAGTACCCAATGACTTGGGATAACCTACAAAGTAGCACTTGTCTGATTTGGAATAGGTCTGTAACCTTTACACAAACCCCATATTCCAAATGTTTAAGAAAAGATATAACATGGTTGGGCATACCATACCATGGTGTCATTTCAACAGACCCAACGGAGCTCTTTTCAGTGTAAAAGCCGCAGTCTCTAAAGCATCACTCTTTAAAAGGGATAATGGCAATTTTATTTATGTCATCTTTGATCTTACCATGTCATAAATGGTTTGATTACATCTCCACGGACTTTCCATTTGCAGTGGTGTTCCGGGAGGTGCAAGTTTATGAAACCCCTTTCACAACTCATCAGACATTCGCTAAACTTGTAACTCAAATATTCCTTTCTGCAATCAAATTGTAGAAACGTAATTTTCTTGTTACAATAACTTCTACTTCATTTTTGAAAACCTTTCGAATGATTTCAAAAGATCCAGACTTACGTCTCATCAAGTAAATATCCATATATCTACTTGAGTCATTTCTGAAGATAGATAAATCCACTACTAACAACACTTATCGGACTACACACATCAAATGTATGATCACCAATAAGTTTGTTGTTCGTTCCTTATGGCCTGTGAACGGTATTTTAGTCACTTCACTTTTCGGAGGAAAGTTGCAAGTGTCAGATGATTCAAAAATCAAACGACTTCAAAGTCCATCATAATGGAATTTTCCATGCGGGTTTCTCCAATGTGACCAAATGTAGTGCCACACTTGTGTGGTATTCTTTTAGTCTTGCGACATTTAGCGTCAGTGTTATGGATGTATCATATTACCATCAATATTCATAACATACATCCCATCTTGGATGGAAGCATGGCCCTTCATGTTATTCATAATACTTAACAACAATTGTTGTTTTTATGAACAATTATTTTGCAACAAACATTGTGCAGTGGGCTAGAGTGTATGAAACTCTAAAATGAATCATGAAAGTAAACCCAGAGGTATTTGTATTATTATCAATATTCATAACATATATTTCATTCATAATGAAAATATGGCCCCTGTGTTATTCATAACATCGAACATAAAAAGTTCTCTTATGAACAACCTTCTTGCAAGATACCTTATGCAATGGGCTAGAGTTTGAAAAACTCTAAATGAATTATGAAAATAAATACAGACGACAATACACCGGTATAGTAACATTTACTATGTTCCCTATGTATACCTTAACCTCATTTCTGGCTAGCCTTTTAGGCCATAGTAGCTCTTACATTGATTCGTAACAGAATGCAATCGAGCGGGTATCTTTGTGATTAACTCACAATACCCAAGAATTAGTGATTAACATGTTTAACCATAATTCCCAAGAACTATATCTTTGACCAGCCTACTATACATCAAAAACTTGTATGACATTCATACATGAGCTGGATATTCCAGACTTCTTTTCTTTTTGCCATTTTACTTCTAACAGTTTAACTTTTAGTATTTCTCCTACTTCCAGAAAAAGCATCCAACTTCATCATATGAAAGGCTTTCTTCTGGATCCCTCTCTTATCAGTCAAATGCCTAGTAAACACTTTTACTAACAGTTTGCAAAACAAACATTGCTTTGGATATCACATATCTGTTAGCCTTTGTTTGTGTCTGAAAATGATTTTCAGATTCCATGAATATCACATAACTATCCAAACCTTCGAAGTTCGGGTCTCATGGAAGCAAACATATTGCACTTGACTGAAAACGGAATTCTAGCTTTTGGATCGAAGGACGAGAGTCACATGATCCATAGCATTAGCGGGAGAATACCGAAAGTATGCGATAGGACAAAGTCCTTCTCGGCACTCTTGAGGACAATCCTCGCATTACGTTACCAACCGTAAAGTTTTAACCAGATATTTAACAGCTATTCAATTTTAATAGGGAAGGTGGAAACGCGAGCCATTATTCTATAACTATTAGCAAGAAACACTTAGACAGTGTTCATAATTAATTGCACTGAGAATTAAACATGTTAATTCAACAGTGCGCTCCCACTCAAATCAATATCTCTCATAATTAATTTTGAGTGATACAAGATCCAGATTTCAACTCATCGCCATAGAATCATCATCTCATAACGGGAATTTTAATCGGTAGGCCAACTTGCCGATCACATCTCTATGTGACTCTTGCTCATCTTTCGATGCGTGTGTTCCGAGCTCAGGACGATCCTGCCATGAACGTCAAGACAACCAAGTGATCTTGCTGCGAGGTCTGACCTCACCCGCCTCACACTTCTCTAATCGTTCGTACCCATGCATCCATGGCGCACCCCGAAAAGATAGGTGCCGTGACGGTGCTACACTTGGGAGAACACTAACTACTTGATATTTTAGTGAGAGATCACCCTAATAAAAAGCGACTACCGCGCAATCAAGAAGGGTGCATCATAAGGGATAAACATCTCAGGCAATTCATAATAGCATGATATGGTATAGCCCTTTCTGACGGAGAAGTCTTTCATTTCTTCGTCTTGGGCATTCGCGTCGGTGTTCACCTTCGTGAAGATTGCCACCACCTTGTCGATGCACCAAATAATATTGCTATCTCTATAGCTAATAAAATAAGTGCATTACTTAAGGTTGACACGCAGGTCACTAAAGTGACAATCATATGGCTCCAGCCATCATGCCGAATCATGACACGCAGGTCATGTTAATCAATTTACATCATATAGTCATCTCATACATAATCAAATTGAATATGAGCATTGCTATACCACATCACATGCACATGCAAACCCTCCTGCAAAACCAAGTTAGACGTTTCTAATCGGTTCATGCAAACTTGTTTTTCGTGGCTTCTAAGGTTTCGACTTAAACCACAGCTACCAACGTTTTATCATCAAGTATGATTATTCAAGTTGCTAGATTAACATCTCGGGATGTATGAAGCACGAGATAATAAAATCTCGAACCCCATACTAAACTTCTTCATACGCATGACCCCCGTGCAGATCATATCTACAATGCCCTTTCATCTGCGAATTTCATCTTTCTTTTGACTACAGCAGAACCCAAAGAACTGATAGCACTTCCATGATCAATCAGGATCACGGATTGCCAGAACTTTGTCAAATTCCACCATGCTGTCTCGAGATTGAGCAAACGCAAATTCTAGGGAAGCAACAAGAACGTCGGGTAACAGATTTCATCTGTCACCTGCATAAATAATTTTCAGCAATAGATCTCATCTACTCCAAAATTATATTATGCAATACCCATACATCTCCATGTATTCTAGATCGCAACCTGCATCTACGCATAGCACAGCTCATGATGCCACTGTAGGGGAACGTAGCAGAAAACAAAAATTTTCCGACCTACGCACCAGCCCAGGACCACTATGGAGACTGCATACATGGTTTGATCTTTTTCGTTACCGACTCATAGCGCAGCGGGAAGAAGAGTCGATGACGATCGGCGGTGCAGATCCCCGCAGCTAGGATTTACAACCTCCCAACCACGAGGATGTATACCCTCATTTGCTCCTCAGACAGCCCTTCGGGAGGCGGTCGAACAGCCCCCCCGAACGGTGTCGCGGAGAGCCCTTCAGGAGGACCTTCGAAACTCGAACGGTCACTCGGACAGCCCTTCGGGAGGACCTTCAAAACTCGGACGGTCACACGGACAGCCCTTCGGGAGGCACTCACGAACTAAGACCAAAACTACGATCTCTCTACAGAGCTGCACACATACGGTGTCATCTATCCAGCAGGGCTTCGCCGTCCAGAACTAGTTCCTGCCGGAACCCAGACAGCCTTACGGCTCTACGAAACTCTTTTCGTGGGAGGGAGAGAAGAAGCCAGATCATTGCATGGCACTTGTATGTGAGAAGGGATCATTGTGGAGGGCTGCCCCTCCTCCTCTATTTATAGGAAATCCCAAGGGGTAGGGTAGTTTAACACAAAAACCCAAAATGCACATGAATGAAGTCCTTCCTCAAGGGCATAAGAGTGAAACCAAGGAACAAGAGGGGCTCCAAGGTGGAGCCCCAAGTGTGGCCGGCCACACCCCTTGGGGGGCCCCCATGAGGGCCTCCCAATCCATCCATGTCATCCCTAGATCTTTTGGGTAAAGCCCCAAAAGGTGGCTTTCCATAAAATATCCTAAAAAGCACTTTCACTATTCACGACGACATTTTTCAGCGTCCGTTCGAACTGAAAATATTTATGTGGGCTTAGAACATTTCCAATACCCACCATAATAATTTTCAATGCGTTCTGGAACAATTCCATTTTAGTGATTTTCATCTGCGAAACGCATCTGAAGTGGTTCCAGCAGCTTCGGAACATTTCCGGTTTTTATCTCAGAAAATTCCAAAAAGCTTCCAGAATGATTCTGGCACCCTTCAAGAATTATCAGGCATTTGCCGAAACCAAATTGACTTAATGGTATATCCCGAAACAACTTTTCGGTATCATCGAAACTCATCCGATGACCTCTCTCTGCGGTACGATTCCGCTGTCCGAAACTTTTCCGGTGTCCGAAACTTTTTCGGTGATTTTCTCTCAGACTCCCTGTCTAGTATTCAACAGATAGATGACCCTTAAGTGTGTGACCCTATAGGTTCAGTGAAGTATAGACATGACCCGGAAGCCCTTCCGATCAATGATCAACATCGGAGCCGTGGACACCCATATTGACCCCTATACCCACACGAATGAATATTCGAGTGAACCTCCAGTTGTCGTGTGCTATTCCTGTTGCTTCGTGATATGTTACAAAGACCCGAGGTGAGATTTACTTGCATCCCTGTGGATCAACAATTTGTCCACTATGCTAGTTACCTCGTTACTGGTTTTGTTCTCTTTTCTCGTTTCCGTGTTCCGGCATCCCTGTGATCAAATCACACTGTGTCTGGCCAGACGATGATGGATACCGTAACACCAAGAGGGCCCGAGAATATCTCTCCATAGTTGGAGGAGCAAATCCCAATCTTGAGCTATCAAGTTACTTGACACACTTTTCCATGAACCCGTAAGCCGCCGTAATAGCCACCCATTTACGGATGACGTTTAACAAACTCCAAAGTTCATGAAGCAAGCATGAAGAAACTCGATACTCTCATGGTCTAAGGAATCATGCAAACATTAACCATCTCTGTGTTATTTACCATTAACTTGTGACGAATGAATCTCATTGCATAACATCAAACCGGGTCAATTCAACACAAATGTTCTCTTAACATTGTGCCCTCAAAGTTGCTGGCATAGACATGCCCATGATCAGGAAAACAGAACCATCATGCAACACTTGAGCTAGTCTTAGAGGCTAGACTAGGAATACTTCTTACCGTTTATTATTCCACACGTGCATATGAGTCTTCCTCCGAGCCTCGTGGATATTGCAGACTCGAGAATCATTGCAGTTATAGCATGGAACATAAACGTAACTATGAACTCGGAGATAAATAATAGCATTTATTATTGCCTCTAGGGCATATCTCCTACATTCACATCAAGTTCTTCAGAAAGTTGATCATAGATTCTTCAACAACAGAATAACTTAAAGTAAAAGGTGAGGAATTTGAAATCAGGTAGGCTCGATGAAGACACAACAATTATGTAGATCAGTTCCAGTTGTTGTATCAATTGTACGTCTGGTTGAGGCGACTGAGTTGAACTCCGAAGAAACTATGTCTTCACCATATTCCTCTTGAGTTAAGGTCATAATAGACCTCACCCAATCACTCGTGGTAAGTCTTCAAGGTAGACTTTCAAAACCTTCACAGACTTGTTCATCGGCATGCCACAATTACTCTTGGGTGCTCAGAATATGATGTCTAACCATCTGGAAGAATGATAGTCTTCAAAGGTAACATGCATCGGATCACACAGATCAAACTCTTCAGTGATGCTCAGTCACTTTGGCTTTGGTTGGGTTTTACCTCACTTGGGTTTCTCACAAAGTCGTTAGATGAAGGGTTGCTCTCAAATGACGAGTGTCAAGTTCTCTCTAAAGCAGTCAACCAACAAGTGGTTGTAGGGGATGGCTCTTTATAGCCAGGGGCAACCCGGCATGAATTTTCATAAATGCCCATTAGGACATGATCATTGTCAGGATAAGGATCCACTCGATAGTTGCACGTGGCGCACCAACGGGCAGAAAAACTGAACTCTCAAATTCGTCGGGGCACTTAATTTCCTCACGGTAGGCAGATCGCATTGGCGAACTCCTAACTCCTTAGTCTGACCAAATTCGTCAGCAACCAGAAGAACGGTGTCTCTATCACTAGCAAATTCGTCAGCACTGCCAGAGATTTCCAAAGGCTTCATTGGAGGCAGTAGGATATGAATAGTTTTGAGCATCACTTTGGAAATACAATATATGTATCACCTAGACCCTTTTTAACAGTACGATTTTTCCTATGACTCACATAAGAAAGAAACAACGAAAACAAAAATCTCCATGCTTCAAATTCTTCACTTAAATTTCTTCAAAGGCCACACCAAATTCTTCACTTGAAGAAATACATTTTTATTTTTCGGTTAAACCAAATCTTCAGGAACTATATCTCCTGTGTACACTCACAAACACGTTAGTCCCTTAACCCATATGTCTTTAATATTCCAAAACAACTAAGGGGGCACTAGATGCATTTACACTTGGTCCGCGTTGTGCCCTTCTTGATTGGTGCCTGTGTGGCGTCAGGCCGAGGGTAGCTCTTCGGGCGTTATTGTGTCGTCGTACGAATCAACGCCAATGACCATGGACATGGTGGCGTTCGAGCATGCTCGGCGGTGGCCGTTGGTAGTCATTGGGTTGCCCCCTCAGTTCCACCGGGACCGGCTAGGGACACATGCGTGGGAGCCTCCTACTGTGGAGGTGCCGTCGCAAACCCTGTGGCTGACTCCGGGCTAGGAGTGAAAGGTGGTCCTTTTCATTCTTACTATTGTGGTCGAGTGGTCGTGACGTGGATGGTTGGCAGTGCCCAGGGGAATGGATGCCGGGGCGGCGGCCCCGGACGACATGCTTCATGATTGGCTTTCCGGTAGGCTTTGTTGTGGCGGTGGTGGCTCCATCTATTGGTCGTGTGGGCGACCATGGATGTAGTGGCGGGAGGCTCAGGCCTGCTTTAGCAGTGCCCAAATCCGGGGTGCACAAGTTGGCCTTCGTTGAGGTGGTGGCCAAGACTCCTCTTGGTGATGCAGGCGAGTGTCCGAGCGAAAGCTCCGCGCCTCTGGCACCGACGACGGCGACGCCCGCAAGTGCCGCTTGCTTCTTGAAGACGGCGTCGTGGATCTCGTCCCGGTTCCAGGGCTCATGGTGAACACTTTTGTGTGTTCTCAGACTCGGCAGCGGCGACGCTTCGCGGCGTCATGTTCTTGGGAGCATTGTCATAGAGCTCACGGGTCTCTGTTCGGGCCTCGGTGAGGTGTTAGGCTTGTTCTAGTCTCATATTGTATCTTTTGATTTGCTTTGGAAAGGGACCTCCCCACCATATTATATCGTTCGCCGTGTACTTTGATTCGTTGCTTTATTGATAAAAAGAAGGGAATCGTTTGCCAACGGCGCACCGGCCGAAGCTTCGGCCGGTCGCGTCCACGCGCAAACGCGCCCAGCGACCCACCTAACGACACGTAGGATGAGGGGCCCGCCCACGTGCGTCTTCTCCTTCCTGCCCTTTCTCTTCTTCCTCTCGGTCATCTCTCTCTTCTCTCTCCCCGTTGCCATGGTCAACCTGTCGCCCACGCCGGAGGCTTCCCAGGGACGCCGCCGTCATGGGAATCAGCCGATCTGGCCACCCTCGACCAGATCCGTGCGGATCCGCATGCATCGGAGCTCTGCCTACCTCACCGGACCTGGCCACGCCGGAGCTGCAGCCAACCATGGCAGACTACAATCATCGGTGGAACCAGTTGTAGCAAATTCAATCATCGGTGGTAGCGAAAATCTACTACGGTTGCAGCAAAACGACGATGGCCATGGGCAGGCATGGGAGCTCGGTGGAGCAGCACAAGTAGCTGTGATAATTGTTGTAGCAAATTTCAACGCCGTTTGTAGCAAAACCAAACTATGGTTGCAGCAAAACGGCGTCATTGTCATCGCGGGTTCACAGCTAAGACAATAAGTTTGAAGCTTTTTTCATTGCCCGTTGTAGCTTTTGTAACCGCCGGTTGCAGCTTTTTCGTTTGTCGTCCATGGGTACGGCTCCACAGTTGAAGCTTTTTTCATCGTCGGATGAAGCTTTTTTTTTCACCGGTTGTAACTTTTCTTTGGTCGTTCATAGTTTCCGTCGTACGAGTTGAAACTTTTTTCATATCTAGTTGAAGCTTTTTCCGTCAGCGATTGTAGCTTTTTCCGTCGTCGGTTGCAGCACTGGGCATATTCCCCCGGGGCTTGATTTTTTGTTGCAAGCGGGGGATGAGCACCAGCGAGCAGACCGGCGAGCACGCCGGTGAGCTCCGGTCGTCCCCACCGGAGCTACAACGGTTGCCACGGAAGCTACAACCGCAGGGGTGGGTTGCTGCATGGGCGAAGCCGGTGACGAGGACGGCCACCCAGGGCTGGGACCGGCGACCATGGCGGCCGGCGAAGACGGCCGGCGAGGGCGGCGAGGGTGTCGACGAGCTCGAGAGACGAGGAGGGCAGGCGGGGGGCCGACGCCGAGGGAGAACGCGCGCGCCGGCGAGATGGGGTTCCTTTTCTCGTACGCGCTCGCGAGAGGAAGACGCCGCCCAGGGATAAGGATCCAACGGCTCGGGACGGGCCGATCTGACGGCTAGGGTGCGACCGGCCGAAACGTTCGGCCGGCGCACCGGCGCAGATCGTTGCCCTAAAAAGAAATATTCAACCATCCTACAATTTTCACCCGCACCACCTGTTGTCAAATGCCAGCTTCCCCACTGGCTCTAGGAGATTGCTCGAGAGCATACAAAGATTTATCAAGCTTCCGAACATGATGCGGTAACTTGGATGAACAAACCCTAGCGGTTGACACATGTACACATCCTTCCCTTCCAGAATGCCATCTAAAAACGCATTTTATTCTTGCTGTTAGTCTGCTATATCGACGAGCTCACTGACGTCAGACCAGCAAGCAGCCCATATTGAACGGCACTCACCTCCAGATTCATCCGGTTATAAAATGCTGCACGTGAAGCGCGCCACCACATACTAATAATATTACCAGCGCGGCGACCCCTCCCAAAAGATTAATATATCAGCAGCTGTGTCAGTGTGTCGATCCAAGAAACAGCTAAGCTGCCTACCGTCGACGATGGATCACAGGGCGAAGCGGGTGGCCATCGTCGGCGCCGGCACGAGCGGGCTGGCGGCGTGCAAGCTCCTGCTGGCGCGCGGGTTCCGGCCGGTGGTGTTCGACGCCGGGGAGTCCGTGGGCGGGCTGTGGACGCGCACGCTCGCCTCCACCAGGCTCCAGTCGCCCACCGCCGCCTACCGCTACTCGGACTTCCCCTGGCCGGACTCCGCGGGCGCGTTCCCGCGCCACGACCAGGTCGTCGACTACCTCGCCGCCTACGCGCGCCGCTTCGGCGTCGACGGCTGCGTCAGGTTCCGGAGCCGGGTCGTCGCCGCCGAGTACGTCGGTGCGGAGCCGGAGTGCGCGGCGGACCGGTGGGAGAGGTGGAACGGCAACGGCGAGGCCTTCGGCGACGGCTCGGGCGCGTGGCGCCTCACCGTGGGCCACCGCGGCGCCGGCGAGCAGGAGCCGGGGACGCAGGAGGTGCACGAGTTCGACTTCCTGATCCTCTGCATCGGCAGTTTCAGCGGCGTGCCCAACATCCCGGTGGTGTCCCCAGGCCCGGAGGCGTTCCGCGGGCGGGTGCTCCACTCCATGGAGCTCTCCGACATGGCCGACGCGGACGCCGCGGCACTGGTCAAGGGGAAGCGCGTCGTCGTCGTCGGCTCCAGCAAGTCGGCCTTCGAGATCGCCGCCGACTGCGCAGAGGCCAACGGTGCTGCGACGCCGTGCACAATGGTGTGCCGGAACCCCCAGTGGCTGCTGCACCGCGCGGAAGTGTGGGGCGGGGTCAGCATCGGGTACCTCTACATGAACCGCTTCGCCGAGCTGATGGTCCCCCGTCCCGGCGCCGGCGCCGCCTCCCGCCTCCTCGCCGCGCTGCTCGCGCCGCTCGCGTGGGCGATATCGGCGGCGACGGGGGCGTACTACCGGAGGGCGATCCCGATGCGGGAGCACGGCATGGAGCCCGGGCACGGGTTCGCGAGGGGCGTGTCGTCGTGCCTCCTCTCCATGCTCCCCGACGGGTTCTACGACAAGGTGAAGGAAGGCAGCGTCGTCTTCGCGAGGTCCAGGTCCTTCGTCTTCTGCCACGACGGCCTGGTGCTCCACGGCGCCGGCGCCGAGAAGCGCGTCGTGCCGGCCGACGTGGTGGTCCTGGCCACGGGCTTCCGCGGCGACGAGAAGCTGAGGGACATGTTCGCGTCGCCGCGGGTGAAGGACATCATCGCCGGGTCGCCGGACACGGCCGTGCCGCTGTACCGGGAGTGCGTGCACCCGCGGATCCCGCAGATGGCGGTGGTGGGGCACGCGGAGGGGCTGAACAACATCTACGCGAGCGAGATGACGGCCAAGTGGGTGGCGCGGCTGCTGGACGGCGCGTTCCGGGTGCCGGGCGTGCGGCGGATGGAGGAGAGCTGCGCGGAGTGGGGCAGGTACTACGCGCGTCGGAGCGGCGGCGGCGGGGAGGGGCAGCGCCCGTGGAGGCCGTGCCTCGGCGCGGTGAACGTGTGGTACAACGACGAGCTGTGCCGCGACATGGGGTGCGACCCGAGGAGGAAGAGGATGAAGGGGCAGGGGCTCCTCGCCGAGTGGTTCCAGCCCTACGGCGCCGTCGACTACGCCGACATCCAGTGACTACGCTTGGTTGAAATGCTACGGGCATTAGACAACTCGATCAATGTATCTTTTTATTTTTTGAGGGATCGATCAATGTAATTCAAATCGTCGCTCTAGTCAGTCATGTCGTTGTTGATCATGGATAAGAAGCCATCAAGGCCATAGTTTTGTCAGTAATGATACACGCTACAAACGAGTTACAGGATTTTACAAACAAGGTTAATTTGATTGGTTAATAGGTGAGGACGGTGGCCCACCATTCTGAAAATCAGGAGTTCAAGTTTGTGAATAGTATGAGATGAAAAGAGCCTGTAAAATCATGATTTGTTTGTAGGTCTAGCATTTTTTATCTTTGTCAGAGCAGCGTCCTTGAAAAGACGCGTAAATAGCATAAAAGCTTTGAGGTTTTGGTTATAAAAAACTAACACAACATTACAAAAACCTAACAAGAAATTACCCCTCTGTAAAGAAATGTAAGAGTGCGCTCTTATATTTCTTTACAAAGGGAGTATCACTTTTGGGTAATCCATCTCAAATCGCTTCCTTATCACGTTAGTTGCTGGTTCAGTCAACTGACGGGCGCACATGATATCGCTCGTCAGGAGCCATGAAAATAATTAGCTGGAACTGTCGAGGTTTGGTTCAACCTCGGACAGTCCAAGAACTTGTGTTCTTCTCGAGGTCACACCGACCCAACATTATCTTCTTTTTTGAGACAAAAAACATAAAGAGTATGTTGAGAGTTTGCGCTACCGTTTGGGTACGAAAAATGTGTTTTATATTTCTATTCCGGGCAAAGGTGGTGGTGTAGCGGTCTTCCGGTGTTGAGTATAATGTTTATTAGAAAGTATAGGATAAATTAGGATTTGTTCCTGCCTTGTCTTGTACTTCAGGTTGGTCATTGAATTGTTGGGTAACGTAGTAATTTTAAAAAAATTCCTACGCACACGCAAGATCATGGTGATGCATACAACGAGAGGGGAGAGTGTTGTCCACGTACCCTCATAGACCGAAAGCGGAAGCATTAGCACAACACGGTTGATGTAGTCCTACGTCTTCATGGCCCGACCGATCAAGCACCGAAAGCACGGCACCTCCGAGTTCTTGCACACTGTCGGTGTCAAAACCGGCGGATCTCGGGTAGGGGGTCCCGAACTGTGCGTCTAGGCGGATGGTAACAGGAGACAAGGGACATGATGTTTTTACCCAGGTTCGGGCCCTCTCGATGGAGGTAAAACCCTACTCCTGCTTGATTGATATTGAGGATATGGGTAGTACAAGAGTGGATCTACCACGAGATCAAGGAGGCTAAACCCTAGAAGCTAGCCTATGGTATGATTGTTGTAATGGTTATGTTGTCCTACGGACTAAAACCCCCGGTTTATATAGACACCGGAGAGGGCTAGGGTTACACAGAGTCGGTTACAATGGTAGGAGATCTACATATCCGTATCGCCAAGCTTGCCTTCCACGCCAAGGAAAGTCCCATCCGGACACTGAACGAAGTCTTCAATCTTGTATCTTCATAGTCTTGGAGTCCGGCTGACGATGATAGTCCGGCTGTCTGGACACCCCCTAGTCCAGGACTCCCTCAGTAGCCCCTGAACCAGGCTTCAATGACGATGAGTCCGGCGCGCATATTGTCCGGCATTGCAAGGCGGGTTCCTCCTCCGAATAATTCATGGAAGATTGTGAACACCAGGATAGTGTCCGGCTCTGCAAAATAAATTCCACATACCACCGAAGAGAGAATATTATGTACACAAGTTCAATCTGTTGACGTGTTTTGTGGCACGATGTTACACCACCACCAAGCCTTTACTGGAATCCTTTTTTTATTATACCACCTCAGCGCGTTTAGCGAAGCGGTTTCCTTGGCACATCTTGTCGTAGCAGAGATCGTGTTCCCCTTATTCCGGGATTCTCATCAATACGGACGTGGTTAACCCAACCGCGCCATTGATGGTGGCGCTTGGGAGATAAGCGAGTTTTACCAGGCCGGTGGGGACGCATAGTTTTCGTCCGCCCGTATATAAGGGGATAAGGATCCACCCTTTTTACCTACGCCTTCTTCCTCCTTTGCTTATCCATCTCTACGCACTCTCGAGCTCCAGCGCCCAAGCCCGTGCATCTCATCTCAACCTTCTCCGACCATGTCCGGAGCGGGAGGCAAATGGTTGGCCTCCTCCGTTACGGAGGAGCACATCGCAAAACTGCGCAGCGCCGGATACCTTTCCAGCGATATCGCACACCGGCTGCCCGACAAGGGGCAGCTCATCCCCACCCCCAGGCCCCATGAGAGGGTCGTATTCCTTCCCCACTTCCTCCGCGGACTGGGCTTCCTGTTGCATCCCTTTGTCCGGGGGCTCATGTACTATTACGGCCTGGATTTCCACGATCTGGCGCCAAACTTCATTCTCAACATCACGGCGTTTATCGTCATGTGCGAGGCCTTCCTCTGCATCCAGCCCCACTTCGGCTTGTGGCTCAAGACCTTCAATGTCAAGCCGAAGGTAGTGAAGGGCGTCCAAGCGGAGTGCGGAGGCGCCATGCTGGGCAAGATGCCCAACGTCATCTGGCTCGAAAGGGCCTTCGTGGAGTCCATCAAGGGATGGCAATCGGGGTGGTTCTACATCACTGAGCTGCGCGACCCAAAATGGGCGGCGGCCCCCGAGTTTAGATCTGGTATCCCGATGCAGCTCACCTCCTGGAAAGAGAAGGGCTAGCTATGGGGCAGTTCGGACGAGTTGACAGGACTCCAGTCCTGTCTCCAGACCCTGGTGAACAAGAAGCTCAGGCTTGTCAATGTAATCCAGGTCATGCTCATCCGCCGGATTCTCCCCTGCCAACAACGGGCCTTCAACCTGTGGGAGTTCGATCCGGCGCAGCACCGGACTCTGAGCGGGCTCTTCGACACGACGTACGAAGCCGTCTTGAGGGTGCTGTTCAAGGGTGGAGAAGCCCCCGCGTCTGCGACAGAAGATCGCGGGTTCAGCACCAAGCACCCGGCCGGTGAGGTAAGCTTCGTTATCCTCTATGGGACAGTTGTTTTCTTTCATAGTTTGACTCTACGTGGGATCTAAAAACTCCCAATGCCTTTGACAGGACTGGCAGAGGACGTCCGGACAGGTAGACTGTCTGGCTCCCCTTCCCGAAGACCCAGCGGGCACCCGCTTAACGGGGCTGCTGGTCCCTGCACTCTATGTGGTGCCGGAGAAGAAGGCCAAGAAGAAGGCCACGGGAACTCGAAAAAGTTCCCAGCGCTAGGTGATATCGGACTCATCGTCCGATGGCTCCGAGGCGGACTCCTCTCCCGAAGACGAGGAGGAGAAAGAGGACTCTCTCCCAGAGGAAGGAGAGAGGAAGAGGAAGGCTTCCCCAACTGGGGAGGCCGAAGGGTCCAAGAGGGGAAGGATTATTCCCCCGGACAGCTCCGCCAACGCCAACGTTGGCGACGAAGAGTGGCCCTCCATGGCCAGGCCTCCGGCCAGATCATAAGTATCCGGATTCCTAAGTGATTTATAATTTCTCTTTTGTGTCACATAGTGTCCTTCTAATGCCGCACACTGCCTGTAGTCCGGCCGACGATGATCTCCCCGCTTCGTCGAGCGGGTCGTTGGCTCCATCGGATGTGGATTCCATCCCGACTGCCTCCACCCCTCGCGACGCTGAGGACGCCGAGGTGGGATCCCGAGAAGGGACCCATCAAGAGGAGACTCCGGAGGCGCCACAAGGCAGCCTCCCGGACTTTGCGCCGGACTCCACGCCGGAACCCGCAGTGGTTCCGGAGTCCGGCAGGCGGCCCCTTCGCAAGAAGGGCAAGACCGTGACATCGGCGGCCTCCGTCCAACCGGAGGCGCCAGACAACCTGTTGGAGGCGCTCAAAGGCGCTTCCAGCGAGGAAGAACACCGCACTATCATGAGTGCGGTGATTCAGAAGGTTCAGCTCGCCAAGAGCAGGCTGACCGAAGCCTGCAGTAGCCTTCTAACAGGCTTTGAGGTAAGAAGTTAAAAATATGTAATGTAATACCGCATAGATAGTAGCCCCTGATGCTCGGTTCGGTGTTCGGAAAGAAAAACCGGATTGAGGATCTAAAAAAGATATACGCAGGAATGCTAAAAATTGTGTCAATATGAGTTTGCAGGCTGCGCTGCTGACCTCTGCCGCACTGACTGCGGAGGTTGGTGCGTTGAAGCAGGACCTCGAGCGGTCCGAGCGAGAGCTCGGCCTTGCCAAGAAGCAGCTCGAGGACAAAGAAGGTGAGTAATACCATCTTTGAATTTGTACCTTATAGAAAAGGATTTTGGTTGCAATTAAAATAACAAGGATAACATGGGTACTGCAGGGGCCACGAAAGAGGTGGCAACCCTGAAGGAGGCCGTATCCACGGCCGAACGCAATGCGGCCGCGGAACGGACGGAGCGAGAGAAACAGGAGGCGCGGGTGGCGGAGGTGCGGCAAGAGCTCCAGGCTCTCATGGAAAAACATGAGAGTTTGGAGCGTGACTCGAAGACTCGAGAGTCCGAGCTTGTCTCGGCTCTTGAAAGTGCCAAAGCCGCTAAGGCCGAGGCCCATAAGGCCCTCCAGGAGATTGAGGCGGTGAAGAAGATAGCGGCGAGTAAGGCATTTTTCATGCAAAGCAAGCATGTTAATGTAAATTACCTATTACTTACCCGAATTCGGAGCTCTCCAGGGGCGTTTGCAGATCTGCCTCGCAGTGTATCCGATGCCACCGCATTTTACCGAGCCGAGGAGGGGAGCTCAACGGAGAAGGTCTTCTGGTCTCAGTACGCTGAGGCTGGCCATCCGGTGCCCCCTAGCGACCAGCTGAAGCAGCTGGTCGAGCTCCACAAGGTAGCCGAGCAGGCCATGAAGGGCCTCATAGTCCGGCTGTGGCCTGGAGAGGCCATGCCTGGGAGCTACTTCGGCCTCGTGCGGCGGCTGGTGGATGCGTGCCCCTGGGTGGAGGTCATAAAGCGCTCTGCCTGTATTGAAGGTGCTCGTCGGGCCCTTGCCCGCGCAAAGGTGCATTGGGGCAGGCTGGATGCGGAGAAGCTTATCACTGACGCGCCGCCAGCAGGCAAGGAGTATCGTACGCCTGAGATGTACTATAAGACTGTCCTGAAGGGTGCCCGCAAGATTGCGGATGAGTGCCCTAGAGATGTAATTTTTGAGTAAACTCGCTATGTGTTATCCTGTGCGCTGAAAACTTAGTTCATATGCGCTAAGCAACGCTTATTAATTTAAAATATTACCTTCTGTGCGGCCGTTTATTAAATCTGAGAGATGGCAAGTCGTCGGCTTCAGCCCCCATGCCACGAGTGCTGGGGTGTTCGGGATAAACTTGAGCGCTCTTGTTCCCATTTTTGGGTCCATCTAGGGAGGCGCTCAACACGACGAACAAGGCAACCGGACTTATAATGCTTGAACACTCTCACTTAGCCATAGAATTCTATAATTTTAAATTTCGGCGAAGCCCCTAGTATTCGGAGGACCGAGTTTGGGGCGGTATCCATGCCTTGGCCGAACATTATCCGGTTCTTCGCTCGAAGCGGCATAAGTCTTTAGGGACTCGAAAAGACCTCTCGAACAGCGACCAGTCTCTCGCCTTATCATGACAGTCAGTTTTAGCTTTCTCCACTGAGGCGCTCGCCCAGCTCAACCGGGGCGCAATCGCAGTGGTTCTCCCAGTGCTACCTTAGCCGATAGAACGGAACGTAAGGTACCAAAACATGGGAGCCGGGCAAACCCAACTATTGACCCAAGACATGATTCGGAGCCGATTCATATAATGCTATAAGTTCGGGGTGCCGCACTTGTGAAAGTGTTCGGACTTATCACACCATAATGCGGGGAACATAAGCCCTTGGTGTATTCGGCCGTACCAAAATATACGGGTGCAAGATGTCATTAATGAACATATATGTAAAGTAATGCGATTATAGGCAAAAGGTGTTGCATTATTTATTCAAGTGATTCTGCTATGAGTGCGGAATGATACAAATAGTGCGGTAAGCAAAGGATTGGACTAATTAGACGTGTCTCCTTCCAGGGGTAGGCTGCGGAATGGTGGATTTAACAAATTTAATGCTCATAATGGAGACCACCTGATTGTTCGTCGCAGCCTTTGTCCCTCCCTGGCTGTTGCATCGTGAGTTCGGCAGCTCGCCTCCAGACAGGGCCTCTGGTGAACGGAGTCCTGTGTATAAAAAGAAGGAAAATAAAAAATAAAAAGAGCGACACACTTGGGAGCCCCTGGTGTGGTTGAGCCGCACTCTGGGTCTGTTGTGGTCGTGCCCCTCCCCCTATGCCCATGGTATCTCCAGAGCGTAATGATGTACGCGGAGAGCTGGTCTTGCAATCATGCGAGGGCTGGGGTTGGGGCCGCATTGCTACACGTGCTCGGAACGTGCCGGGTGGTCTTGGCTGATGTTGCTCCGGGCGCGTTTGGCCGTGTCCGGTCGTTTAATGGCCGGACTCGAAAATTGCCTTAGAAGGCTGCTCTGTACTTCTGCCGCAAGAGCCGCTGTATGTTCCTCCGTTCGGAGGGAGCGTTCCATATTTCCGTTGACCGTGATGACTCCGCGAGGGCCTGGCATCTTGAGCTTGAGGTATGCATAATGCGGAACCGCGTTGAACTTTGCGAACACGGTTTGTCCGAGCAGAGCGTGATAGCCGCTGCGGAATGGGACTATGTCGAAGATTAACTCCTCGCTCCGGAAATTATCCGGGGATCTGAAGACCACTTCCAGTGTGACTAAGCCTGTACAATTGGCCTCGACACCTGGTATGACGCCTTTAAAGGTCGTCTTTGTAGGTTTAATCCTTGAGGGGTCTATGCCCATCTTGCGCACTGTATCCTGATAAAGCAGGTTCAGGCTACTGCCGCCGTCCATCAGGACTCTCGTGAGGTGAAATCCATCGACGATTGGGTCTAAAACTAATGCGGCGAATCCGCCTTGGCGGATACTGGTCGGATGGTCTCTTCGATCGAAAGTGATCGGGCAAGAGGGCCATGGATTGAATTTTGGGGCGACTGGCTCCATCGCATATACGTCCCTCAGTGCACGCTTCCGTTCCCTCTTGGGTATATGGGTTGCGTATATCATGTTTACCGTCCGCACTTGTGGGGGGAAGCCCTTCTGTCCTCTACTGTTCGGCGGCCGGGTCTCTTCCTCGTCATCACTGTGCAGCCCCTTGTCATTGTTTTCGGCAATTAACTTGCCTGCCTGCTTGAATACCCAACAATCTCTGTTGGTGTGGTTAGCTGGCTTTTCGGGGGTGCCATGTATCTGGCAAGAGCGGTCGAGTATTCGGTCCAAATTGGACGGACCCGGAGTGGTTCTTTTGAATGGTTTCTTTCGCTGGCCGGGTTTAGAGCCTCGGAATCCGGCGTTGACTGCCGTATCCTCATTGTTGTCGCCGTTAACGCGGCGTTTGTTTTTGTTTCGACGCGACCTGCCATTGTGGTCCTTAGTATCCGGACTGCCAGCATTTTTGCTAAGGTTGTTGCTGCGAGCTAGCCAACTATCCTCTCCCGCGCAGAAGCAGGTCATGAGTGATGTGAGGGCTGCCATGGATTTCGGCTTTTCCTGTCCGAGGTGCCGGGCCAACCACTCGTCGCGGATGTTATGTTTGAAGGCTGCGAGGGCCTCTGCATCCGGACAGTCGACGATTTGATTTTTCTTTGTTAAGAACCGTGTCCAGAATTGTCTGGCCGATTCGTCTGGCTGCTGAATTATGTGGCTTAGGTCATCGGCGTCTGGTGGTCGCACATATGTGCCCTGGAAGTTGTCAAGGAATGCGGCTTCCAGGTCCTCCCAACACCCAATTGACTCTGCGGGCAGGCTGTTAAGCCAATGCCGAGCTGGTCCTTTAAGCTTGAGCGGGAGATATTTGATGGCGTGGAGATCATCGCCACGGGCCATATGGATATGAAGGAGATAATCCTCGATCCAAACCGCGGGGTCTATTGTGCCATCGTAGGATTGAATGTTAACGGGTTTGAACCCCTCGGGGATTTGATGATCCATTACTTCGTCTGTGAAGCATAGTGGGTGTGCGGCGCCTCTATATTGAGCAATATCACGACGTTGCTCAAGAGAGCGTTGTCTGCTGTGCTCGGCCCGGCCGGAGTTGTTGTATCCGACGCGATAGTATTCGTCATGGGTCATGGGGCGCCCACGTGATCCGTAGATAGATCTGGATTGTCCCTTTTCCTCCAATATATGCCGCAAGTCCGGCGCGTTCCCTCGTGGCTTCATACTTTTCGAGCGGTGCCGGGGTACGGTCTTGATGGAGGGCCTGGATGCCTCTCTGTCGCGACCACGGGGTGGTCGGTCGGCCGTAT
Organism: Triticum aestivum; assembly: GCF_018294505.1. NCBI lineage: Eukaryota > Viridiplantae > Streptophyta > Magnoliopsida > Poales > Poaceae > Triticum > Triticum aestivum. Next base: position 534,621,809 of record NC_057807.1, on the reverse strand, counting down.
TGTGCGCTGGTGATGAAGGTATGTATGCTTCCTCCTCTAGTCGGGGGATCAACTTGCGTTTTGGGTAGCTCTTGGAGGGGTGTTCGAGTTCATACTCTTCGGCCGCGAGGATCTCGGTCCATCTGTCGGCCAGCAGGTCTTGATCAGCTTGAAGCTGCTGCTGCTTTTTCTTTAGGCTATTTGCTGTGGCCATTAGCCTGCGTTTGAAACGCTCTTGTTCGACGGGATCCTCAGGCACGACGAATTCGTCGTCGTCGAGGCTTGCCTCGTCTCCTGAGGGAGGCATGTAATTATCATCCTCGACCTCTTCGTCTGCCGCTCTCTCGTGAGGGCTTGCTTCTGCATCCTCCTGCGCTGAATCTTGCTGGTGGGGGTTGTCTTCGGCACTTTCTGGTGTGTTATTATCTCCTGTGCCGGAATCTCCATTCTTTCTATGGCGGTATTTAGAGCGGTGCCGCTGGCGTCGACGCTTGGGCTGTTTCTTTAGGGAATCTTCCTCCGCTGGTTCTTCGCCGTCCCCTTCTTTTGGGGTGTCCACCATGTATATGTTGTATGACGAGATGGTCTTCCAGTGCCCTGTGGGCGCTGGTTCTTGATCGTCTCCGGCATCATCGTCCATACCGTCGATGTCTTCGGAGTCGTAGTCTAGCATGTCGGTTAAGTCGTCGACAATGGCTACAAAGTGGGTGGTGGGTGGGCTTTGAATTTCTTCGTCGTCCGTATCCCAACCATCCTGGCCGTAGTCCAGCCAGGGCTCTCCGGATAGCGAGAGATGCTTCAGCGAATTTAGGATATCGCCAAAGGGTGAGTGCTGAAAGACGTCCGCGGCAGTGAACTCCATGATCGGCGCCCAATCGGATTCGATTGGCCGGGGCGCAGGAGGTTCGGAGTCCGGCATGGAGTCCGGCGCCTCGAAGTCACGAGCTTTATAAGGGACAAGGTCAATATTTGGCTCCATCGCCGTAGCGGTCGGAGCGGATCCATGTGCGGCCTCCAAAGCGCTGCCCGGCGGCAGAGTTAGATCGTGCCCATCGTGACAGCACGACGCGCTTGGTTGTGGCTCGGATCCATCGAAGATCAAGTCTCCGCGGATGTCTGCCGTGAAGTTTAGGCTTCCAAACCTGACCTGATGGCTAGGGGCGTAGCTTTCGATCTGCTCCAAATGGCCAAGCGAATTGCGCGCAGTGCGAAGCCACCGAATACGAAGATCTGTCCGGGGAGAAAAGTCTCACCCTGGACTGAGTTGTTGTTGATTGAAGAAGCCATCAAGCCTATCGGTGACGACACAGAGGAACTCTCAATGAAAGCACCAATGTCGGTGTCAAAACCGGCGGATCTCGGGTAGGGGGTCCCGAACTGTGCGTCTAGGCGGATGGTAACAGGAGACAAGGGACACGATGTTTTTACCCAGGTTCGGGCCCTCTTGATGGAGGTAAAACCCTACTCCTGCTTGATTGATATTGAGGATATGGGTAGTACAAGAGTGGATCTACCACGAGATCAAGGAGGCTAAACCCTAGAAGCTAGCCTATGGTATGATTGTTGTAATGGTTATGTTGTCCTACGGACTAAAACCCTCCGGTTTATATAGACACCGGAGAGGGCTAGGGTTACACAGAGTCGGTTACAATGGTAGGAGATCTACATATCCGTATCGCCAAGCTTGCCTTCCACGCCAAGGAAAGTCCCATCCGGACACGGGACGAAGTCTTCAATCTTGTATCTTCATAGTCTTGGAGTCCGGCTGACGATGATAGTCCGGCTGTACGGACACCCCCTAGCCCAGGACTCCCTCACACACGTTCAGCTCGATGACGTCCCTCGAACTCCGATCCAGCCGAGTGTCGAGGGAGAGTTCCGTCAGCACGATGGCGTGGTGACGATGATGATGTTCTACCGACGCAGGGCTTCGCCTAAGCACCGCTACGATATTGTCAAGGTGAAATATGGTGGAGGGGGGCACCGCACACGGCTAATAGATCTCAAGGATCAATTGTTGTTGTGTTTAGAGGTGCCCCCTGCCCCCGTGTATAAAGGAGCAAGGGGGAGGGGGCGGCCGGCCAGGAGGGGGCGCGCCAGGAGGAGTCCTACTCCCACCGAGAGTAGGACTCCCTCCTTTCCTTGTCCAAGTAGGAGAGGGGGAAGGAAGGGAGAGAGGGGAGGAAGGAAAGGGGGCGCCGCCCCCCTCGTTGTCCTATTCGGACTAGAGGGGGAGGGGGCGCGCGGCCTGCCCTGGCCGCCCCTCCTCTTCTCCACTTTGGGCCCATGAGGCCCATTAACCCCCTGGGGGGTTCCTGTAACCCCTGGTACTCCGGTATATATTCGATAACCCCCGGAACCATTCCGGTGTCCGAATATAGTCGTCCAATATATCAATCTTCATGTCTCGACCATTTCGAGACTCCTTGTCATGTCAGTGATCACATCCGGGACTCCGAACTATCTTCGGTACATCAAAACACATGAACTCATAATATGACTGTCATCTAACTTTAAGCGTGCGGACCCTACGGGTTCGAGAACTATGTAGACATGACCGAGACACGTCTCTGGTCAATAACCAATAGTGGAACCTGGATGCTCATATTGGCTCCTACATATTCTACGAAGATCTTTATCGGTCAAACCGCATAACAACATACGTTGTTCCCTTGGTCATCGGTATGTTACTTGCCCGAGATTCGATCGTCGGTATCTCAATACCTAGTTCAATATCGTTACCGACAAGTCTCTTTACTCGTTATGTAATGCATCATTCCATAACTAACTCATTAGCTACATTGCTTGCAAGGCTTATAGTGATGTGCATTACGAGAGGGCCCAGAGATACCTCTCTGAAAATCGGAGTGTCAAAACCTAATCTCGAAATACGCCAACTCAACATGTACCTTTGGAGACACCTGTAGAGCTCCTTTATAATCACCCAGTTACGTTGTGACGTTTGGTAGCACACAAAGTGTTCCTCCGGTAAATGGGAGTTGCATAATCTCATAGTTTTAGGAACATGTATAAGTCATGAAGAAAGCAATAGCAATATACTAAACGATCAAGTGCTAAGCTAACGAAATGGGTCATGTCAATCACATCATTCTCCTAATGATGTGATCCCGTTAATCAAATGACAACTCATGTCTATGGTCAGGAAACACAACCATCTTTGATCAATGAGCTAGTCAAGTAGAGGCATACTAGTGACACTATGTCTGTCTATGTATTCACACATGTAATATGTTTCCGGTTAATACAATTCTGGCATGAATAATAAACATTTATCATGATATAAGGAAATAAATAATACCTTTAGTATTGCCTCTAGGGCATATTTTCTTCAGTCTCCCACTTGCACTAGAGTGAATAATCTAGATTACACAGTAATGATTCTAACACCCATGGAGCCTTGGTGCTGATCATGTTTTTCTCGTGGAAGAGGCTTAGTCAACGGGTCTGCAACATTCAGATCCGTATGTATCTTGCAAATCTCTATGTCTCCCACCTGGACTTGGTCGCGGATGGAATTGAAGCGTCTCTTGATGTGCTTGGTCCTCTTGTGAAATCTGGATTCCTTTGCCAAGGCAATTGCACCAGTATTGTCACAGAAGATTTTCATTGGTCCCGATGCACTAGGTATGACACCTAGATCGGATATGAACTCTTTCATCCAGACTCCTTCATTTGCTGCTTCCGAAGCAGCTATGTACTCCGCTTCGCATGTAGATCCCGCCAGCACGCTTTGTTTAGAACTGCACCAACTGACAGCTCCACCGTTCAATATAAACACGTATACGATTTGCGATTTAGAATCGTCCGGATCAGTGTCAAAGCTTGCATCGACGTAACCATTTACGACTAGCTCTTTGTCACCTCCATAAATGAGAAACATATATATCCTTAGTCCTTTTTAGGTATTTCAGGATATTCTTGACCGCTGTCCAGTGATCCACTCCTGGATTACTTTGGTACCTCCCTGCTAAACTTATTGCTAAGCATACATCAGGTCTGGTACACAGCATTGCATACATGATAGAGCCTATGGCTGAAGCATAGGGAACATCTTTCATTTTCTCTCTATCTTCTGCTATGGTCGGGCATTGAGTCTGACTCAACTTCACACCTTGTAATACAGGCAAGAACCCTTTCTTTGCTTGATCCATTTTGAACTTTTTCAAAACTTTATCAAGGTATGTGCTTTGTGAAAGTCCAATTAAGTGTTTTGATCTATCTCTATAGATCTTGATGCCTAATATATAAGCAGCTTCACCGAGGACTTTCATAGAATTTTTTTATTCAAGTATCCTTTTATGCTATCCAGAAATTCTATATCATTTCCAATTAACAATATGTCGTCTACATATAATATCAGAAATGCTACAGAGCTCCCACTCACTTTCTTGTAAATAAAGGCTTCTCCAAAAGTCTGTATAAAACCATATGCTTTGATCACACTATCAAAACTTTATTCCAACTCCGAGAGACTTACACCAGTCCATAAATGGATCGCTGGAGCTTGCACACTTTGTTAGCACCTTTTGGATCGACAAAACCTTCAGGTTGTATCATATACAACCCTTGTTCTAGAAATCCATTCAGGAATGCAGTTTTGACATCCATTTGCCATATTTCATAATCATAAAATGCGACAATCACTAACATGATTCGGACAGACTTAAGCATCGCTATGGGTGAGAAAGTCTCATTGTAGTCAACCCCTTGAACTTGTCGAAAACCTTTCGCAACAAGTTGAGCTTTGTAGACAGTAACATTACCATCAACGCCGGTCTTGTTCTTGAAGATCCATTTATTCTCGATGGCTTGCCGATCATCGGGCAAGTCAACCAAAGTCCATACTTTGTTCTCATACATGGATCCCATCTCAGATTTCATGGCCTCAAGCCATTTTGCGGAATCTGGGCTCATCATCGCTTCCTCATAGTTCGTAGGTTCGCCATGGTCAAGTAACATGACCTCCAAAATAGGATTACCGTACCACTCTGGTGCGGATCTTACTCTGGTTGACCTACGAGGTTGGTAGTAACTTGATCTGAAGTTTCATGATCAATACCATTAGCTTCCTCACTAATTGGTGTAGTTGTCACAAGAACCGGTTTGTGTGATGAACTATTTTCCAATAAGGGAGCAGGTACAGTTACCTCATCAAGTTCTACTTTCCTCCTACTCACTTCTTTCGAGAGAAATTCCTTCTCTAGAAAAGATCCGAATTTAGCAACAAAAGTCTTGCCTTCAGATCTGTGATAGAAGGTATACCCAATAGTCTCCTTTGGGTATCCTATGAAGACACATTTCTCCGATTTGGGTTCGAGCTTGTCTGGTTGAAGTTTCTTCACATAAGCATCGCAGCCCCAAACATTAAGAAATGACAACTTTGGTTTCTTGCCAAACCACAGTTCATAAGGCGTCGTCTCAACGGATTTTGATGGTGCCCTTTTAACGTGAATGCGGCCGTCTCTAAAGCATAACCCCAAAACGATAGCGGTAAATCAGTAAGAGACATCATAGATTGCACCATATCTAGTAAAGTACGATTACGACGTTCGGACACACCATTACGTTGTGGTGTACCGGGTGGCGTGAGTTGCGAAACTATTCCGCATTGTTTCAAATGTAAACCAAACTCGTAACTCAAATATTCTCCTCCATGATCAGATCGTAGAAACTTTATTTTCTTGTTACGATGATTTTCCACTTCACTCTAAAATTCTTTGAACTTTTCAAATGTTTCAGATTTATGTTTCATTAAATAGATATACCCATATCTTCTTAAATTATCTGTGAAGGTGAGAAAATAACGATACCCGTCGCGAGCCTCCATGTTCATTGGACCACATACATTAGTATGTATGATTTCCAACAAATCTGTTGCTCGCTCCGTAGTTCCGGAGAACAGCGTTTTAGTCATCTTGCCCATGAGGCACGATTCACAAGTACCAAGTGATTCATAATCAAGTGATTCTAGAAGTCCATCAGTATGGAGTTTCTTCATGCGCTTTACCCCAATATGACCCAAACGGTAGTGCCACAAATAAGTTGCACTATCATTATCACCTCTGTATCTTTTGGCTTCAACATTATCAATATGTGTATCACTACTATCAAGATTTAATAAAAACAGACCACTCTTCAAGGGTGCATGACCATAAAAGATATTACTCATATAAATAGAACAACCATTATTCTCTGATTTAAATGAATAACCGTCTCGCATCAAACAAGATCCAGATATAATGTTCATGCTTAACGCTGGCACCAAATAACAATTATTTAGGTCTAAAACTAATCTTGAAGGTAGATGTAGAGGTAGCGTGCCGAGCGCGATCACATCGACTTTGGAACCATTTCCCACGCGCATCGTCACCTCGTCCTTAGCCAATCTTCACTTAATCTGTAGTCCCTGCTTCGAGTTGCAAATATTAGCAACAGAACCAGTATCAAATACCCAGGTGCTACTACGAGCATTAGTAAAGTACACATCAATAAGATGTATATGACATATACCTTTGTTCACCTTGCCATCTTTCTTATCCGCCAAATACTTGGGGCAGTTCCGCTTCCAGTGACCAGTCTGTTTGCAGTAGAAGCACTCAATCTCAGGCTTAGGTCCAAATTTGGGTTTCTTCTCTTGAGCAACAACTTGTTTGCCGTTCTTCTTGAAGTTCCCCTTCTTTTTCCCTTTACCCTTTTTCTTGAAACTGGTGGTCTTATTGACCATCAACACTTGATGCTCCTTTTTGATTTCTACCTCCGTAGCTTTTAGCATTGCGAAGAGCTCGGGAATAGTCTTGTCCATCCCTTGCATATTATAGTTCATCACGAAGCTCTTGTAGCTTGGTGGCAGTGATTGAAGAATTCTGTCAATGACACTATCATCAGGAGGATTAACTCCTAGTTGAATCAAGTGATTATTATACCCAGACATTTTGAGTATATGTTCACTGACAGAACTATTCTCTTCCATCTTGCCGCTATAGAACTTATTGGAGACTTCATATCTCTCAATCCGGGCATTTGCTCGAAATATTAACTTCAACTTCTGGAACATCTCATATGCTCCATGACGTCCAAAACATCGTTGAAGTCACGGTTCTAAGCCGTAAAGCATGGCACACTGAACTATCGAGTAGTCATCAGCTTTGCTCTGCCAGATGTTCTTAACGTCGTCAGTTGCATCTGCAGCAGGCCTGGCACCCAGCGGTGCTTCCAGGACGTAATTCTTCTGTGCAGCAATGAGGATAATTCTCCAGTTACGGACCCAGTCCGTGTAATTGCTACCATCATCTTTCAACTTAGCTTTCTCAAGGAACGCATTAAAATTCAACGGAACAACAGCACGAGCCATCTATCTACAACAAACATACACAAGCAAAATACTATCAGGTACTAAGTTCATGATAAATTTAAGTTCAGTTAATCATATTACTTAAGAACTCCCACTTAGATAGACATCCCTCTAATCATCTAAGCGATCACGTGATCCAAATCAACTAAACCATGTCCGATCATCACGTGAGATGGAGTAGTTTTCAATGGTGAACATCACTATGTTGATCATATCTACTATATGATTCACGCTCGACCTTTCGGTCTCAGTGTTCCGAGGCCATATCTGTATATGCTAGGCTCGTCAAGTTTAACCTGAGTATTCCGCGTGTGCAACTGTTTTGCACCCGTTGTATTTGAACGTAGAGCCTATCACACCCGATCATCACCTGGTGTCTCAGCACGAAGAACTTCCGCAACGGTGCATACTCAGGGAGAACACTTATACCTTGAAACTTAGTGAGAGATCATCTTATAATGCTACCGTCAATCAAAGCAAAATAAGATGCATAAAGGATAAACATCACATGCAATCAATATAAGTGATATGATATGGCCATCATCATCTTGTGCTTGTGATCACCATCTCTGAAGCACCATCATGATCACCATCGTCACCGGCGTGACACCTTGATCTTCATCGTAGCATCGTTGTCGTTTCGCCACTTATGGCTTCTACGACTATCGCTACCGCTTAGTGATAAAGTAAAGCAATTACAGGGCGATTGCATTGCATACAATAAAGCGACAACCATATGGCTCCTGCCAGTTGTCGATAACTCGGTTACAAAACATGATCATCTCATAAAATAAAATATAGCATCACGTCTTGACCATATCACATCACAACATGCCCTGCAAAAACAAGTTAAACGTCCTCTACTTTGTTGTTGCAAGTTTTACGTGGCTGCTACGGGCTGAGCAAGAACCGTTCTTACCTACGCATCAAAACCACAACGATAGTTCGTCAAGTTAGTGCTGTTTTAACCTTCTCAAGGACCGGGCGTAGCCACACTTGGTTCAAGTAAAGTTGGAGAAACTGACACCCGCCAGCCATGTATGTGCAAAGCACGTCGGTAGAACCAGTCTCGCGTAAGCGTACGCGTAATGTCAGTCCGGGCCGCTTCATCCAACAATACCGCCGAACCAAAGTATGACATGCTGGTAAGCAGTATGACTTGTATCACCCACAACTCACTTGTGTTCTACTCATGCATATAACATCTACGCATAAAACCTGGCTCGGATGCCACTGTTGGGTAATGTAGTAATTTCAAAAAAAATCCTACGCACATGCAAGATCATGGTGATGCATAGCAACGAGAGGGGAGAGTGTTGTCCACGTACCCTCGTAGACTGAAAGCGAAAGCATTAGCACAACGTGGTTGATGTACTCGTACGTCTTCATGGCTCGACCGATCAAGCACCAAAAGCATGGCACCTCCGAGTTCTTGCACATGTTCAGCTCGATGACGTCCCTCGAACTCCGATCCAGCCGAGTGTCGAGGGAGAGTTCCGTCAGTACGATGGCATGGTGATGATGATGATGTTCTACCGAGGCACGGCTTCGCCTAAGCACCGCTACGATATTGTCGAGGTGGAATATGGTGGAAGGGGGCACCGCACACGGCTAATAGATCTCAAGGATCAATTGTTGTTGTGTCTAGAGGTGCCCCCTGCCCCCATATATAAAGGAGCAAGGGGGAGGGGGCGGCCGGCCAGGAGGGGGCGCGCCAGGAGGAGTCCTACTCCCATCGGGAGTAGGACTCCCTCCTTTCCTTGTCCAAGTAGGAGAAGGGGAAGGAAGGGAGAGAGGGGAGGAAGGAAAGGGGGGCGCCGCCCCCCTCTCCTTGTCCTATTCGGACTAGAGGGGGAGGGGGCGCGCGGCCTGCCCTGGCCGCCCCTCCTCTTCTCCACTTTGGGCCCATGAGGACCATTAACCCCCCGGGGGGTTCCGGTAACCCCCCGGTACTCCGGTATATATTCGATAACCCCCGGAACCATTCTGATGTCCGAATATAGTCATCCAATATATCAATCTTCATGTCGCGACCATTTCGAGACTCCTTGTCATGTCCGTGATCACATGCAGGACTCCGAACTATCTTCGGTACATCAAAACACATGAACTCATAATATGACTGTCATCTAACTTTAGGCGTGCGAACCCTACGGGTTCGAGAACTATGTAGACATGGCCGAGACACGTCTTCGGTCAATAACCAATAGCGGAACCTGGATGCTCATATTGGCTCCAACATATTCTACGAAGATCTTTATCGGTCAAACCGCATAACAACATACATTGTCCCCTTTGTCATCGGTATGTTACTTGCCTGAGATTCGATCGTCGGTATCTCAATACCTAGTTCAATCTCGTTACCGGCAAGTCTTTTTACTCGTTATGTAATGCATCATTCCGTAACTAACTCATTAGCTACATTGCTTGCAAGGCTTATCACTACAAAAAAAGAGACATCCGTGACATTTTGGGCCGAACGAATTTTTTTTCTGTTATACATATGACACTTCTATGACGATAATTGTGACAAAACCCGGTATCATCATAGATTTAGTGGGCTCCTACTTCTATGATAAAAAATCATGACATAAAGTGGGCTTTTCGTCCTGGGCGGGCCGGAGACGCAGCTGCATGACATTCTTTGGGCCGTCCATGACGGAAAAAACCGTGGTAGAAGCGAGGGGGAGGAAAATTTCGGGGAGTTGCCGGTTACGGTGGGAGAGCGATGCGCGTTCCTCTCATACAGGTACGTGCGTGTGTGCGAGGCGTTGGGTCTAACTGAAGCCGAGCGAGGCGTTGGGCTCTAACTAAACCCGAGCGATTGCGCTGCAGGCTACGCGTTACTGAACCCGAGCGATCGATCGATGGCTGTTAACTGAACCTGATGGAGCGATTCCTTCACTACTGCTGCTAACTGAAGCCGGTCGATGCTGCCTCTGAGATGAACAGTGAGCGGTGGCGTTGCCTCTGGATGAATAGGAACCCATGGTGTGGAGGGCTGGATGAACAGTAGACGGTGAGGGGTGGCCGTGGAGGGGTGGTTGAACAGGACCCCGTGGTGTGGAGGGCTGGATGAACAGTAGACGGTGGAGGGGTGCCCGTGGAGGGGTGGTTGAACAGGACCCCATGGTGTGGAGGGCTGGATGAATAGTAGACGATGGAGGGGTGCCCGTGGAGGGGTGGTTGAACAGTAGCCGGTGGAGTAGCGCGCGGTGGAGGCTGGATGAACAGGAGCCCGTGGAGGCTGGAGGAGGTCGACGGTAGCCTGTGGGGGCTGGAGGAGGTCGACGGTGGAGATGAACAGTATCCCGTGGAGTCCCGTTTTGCGGTACGCCACACCCCTCCCCCCCGTTTCGACCGTAGTGCTCCAACACAAGTCCGTTTCGTCCGTTTTGCGGTACGCCACACCCCTCCCGATCAACAGGACCCCCGTTCCGACCGTAGGAGGTCCGTTTCCTCCGTTTTGCGGTACGCCACACCCCTCCTGATCAACAGGACCCCCGTTTCAACCGTAGGAGGTCCGTTTCCTCCGTTTTGCGGTACGCCAGGCCCCTCCCGATCAACAGGACCCCGTTTCGAACGTGGCCGGTCGAACACAAGGCCGTTTCCTCCATTGTGCGGTACGCCAGGCCTTGTTTCCATCGCCTGTTCCGTCCAAGCCCTCCCGATGAACACGACCATGCATTCCGTTCTGACCCAGCCGGTTGGCTCCCTATGAACATGACGACGATGTTGTTTATCTGTTCCGACCCAGCCATGTACGTATGCGCGATAGGCGTTAGAGACCCTGCCCGTATGTACGTATGTGGCCGTATTTTCTTTCTTGCACCCTCGCCGCTGTACATACGTGTACATGCTACATGCACGCCTCTACTACGACACGTGCGCGCCTCTACATCTACGACACGTGCGCGCCTCTACATCGACCAGTATGTACGTACACGTTCGCAACCAGAATGACAACGCTACGTACGCTTCGACCAGGTGGGTCCCGACTGTCAGGCACTTCCTTGCGTGCGAAGATGTAGCTGGTGGGTCCCAACAGTCAGGGGGGCGAATGGTTTTTTTTGCCCGGACACACTTCCTTGCGTGCGAAGATGTAGCTGGTGGGTCCTAGCGGTCAGGGGGGGCGAATCGTTTTTTTTTGCCCGGACGCACTTCCTTGCGTGCGAAGGTGTAGCTGGTGGGTCCCAGCAGTCAGGGGGGAAACGTTTTTTTCGCGAAATATGGTGGCCCGTCCGGTGGGTCCCCGCTATCAGGTGGAGGAATAATTATTTTGCGCATAATAAGGAGGCACCTCCTTGCTGCGGCCGTGGACCCAGCTGTCAGCCTCTCCACATACAGTCCACGTCCGATGGAAGCCGTTCCTTGACCATGTTGACCACGCCGCGCCGAGAGCACCAGGGCGGTGTACGACGGCGAGGCCTAGGAAGGGGACAACACGGAGCCGGGGAAGACGCGGCAGTGGATGCCCACGCGTAGAGGAGTACGAGGGTTCACTGGTTCGCTGTGGTGTGAGGCTGCCGTCGCTGCAGAATAATAGGGGGTGTGGGTGAGTAGAGGGATGGCCTGGCCAGCGGTGGGAGTAGTAGGGGGCGGTGAGGCCTCCGCCGCATCACAGCCGGCCACGGGAGGCAGGAGCACGAGGCACGACCGGCGCTGGTTTGGGCTGCTGGAGTAAGAAGACCAGAGGTTGAAGAAGCACTACAACCGTTGGATGGACATCGTACGGTCACTGGAGCTAGAATCGTGCATATTGACTAAGTTGACAAAGCCCTCCGTCCCCGTCAACTTAGTAGGCACACAAGTCAGCCTGCCTCTATACTGGGTCCCAGCTAACAGGGGGAGTATTCATTTTTTTGTGCATAATAAGGAGGCACTTCCTTGCGTGCGAAGATATAGCTGGTGGGTCCCAGCTGTTAGCGGCGGTAATGTTTCTTTGCGAAATACTGAGGCCCTTTCGGTGGGTCCCCGATGTCAGGTGGAGGAATCATTATTTTGCGCGTAATAAGGAGGCATTTCCTTGCGTGCGGCCGTGGACCCAGCTGTCGGCCTCTCCACGTACAGTCCACTTCAGATGCATGTCGGTCGTTGACCACATTTACCAGGCCGCGCTGAGAGCACCAGGGCGGTGGACGACGGCAAGGCCTAGGAAGGGAACGACACGGAGGCAGGGAAGACTCCGCAGTTGTTTCCCACGCAAAGGGGAGTATGACTGAACGAGGGTTTACTGGTTCATTTGCCATCGCCGGAGAATAACAGCAGGTGTGGGTGAGTAAAGGGATGGCTAGGCCAGCGATGGGAGTACGGTGGGGCGGTGAGGCATGCGCGGCAGCACAGTCGGCCGCGGGGAGGATGAAGCAGGCAGTCCCGCCGGCGCTAGTTTGAGCGGCTGGAGCAGGAAGAGCAGACATTGAAGAAGCACGACGGCCGTTGGATGGCCATCCAACAGTCACTGCTTGTGCGCCAACTTTTTTTAGGAAAGCCTCAAATCTGTGGAAAACAGCATACATCCCATCTGCCATTATTTCTAATAATTTACAACCCATTTGCTAATTCTTAAGGTTTTGTTTGGAGCCCATATTCTTTTTCTTAGCATTACGGCCCATATTGTGGCCACGGTTAAAAAATTATACGAAATTTTGCATATTTCAGTGCGGTCCGAACTGTTTTTAATCCGGAAATTTCGACTCGCATTCAAACTGATTTTAAAAATAAATGTATATCAATATAAAATCCAACAAATTCTCCACGCATAAAAATTATTGTAATTTAAAATCTCGAAATAAAAAAAAGATATTTGAAACTAATTGCCGGTTTGATGTGTTTTAAAAATGTACATCCCATTTCTCATTACTGATAGGCCATTTTCTCGGCCAGCCGAATGAAGCTCTCCTCGTCTTGAAAGATTTGCAGCCCAACGGGCCTGACAAAGCGACTTACTTGGCAAATCACAAAAAACTGGGCTGTGGCCTTGGACCTAGCTGTCAGCCTCTCCACGTATAGTACTCTTCCGATGGAAGTCGATCGTTGACCACATTGACCACACCGCGCCGAGAGCACCAAGGCGGTGGACGACGGCGAGGCCTAGGAAGGGGACACGAGGATCCAGGGAAGATGCGGCAGTGGATCCCCACGCAGAGAGGAGTACGAGGGTTCACTGGTTCGGTTGCGGCGTGAGGCTGCTGTCGCCGCAGAATAACAGGGGGTATGGGTGAGTAGAGGGATACCCTGGGCCAACGGTGGGAGTAGTAGGGGGCGATGAGGCCTCCGCGGCATCACAGCCGGCCACGAGAGGCAGGAGCACGCAGCACGACCGGCGCTGCTTTGGGCGGCTGGAGCAAGAAGACCAGAGGTTGAAGAAGCACTATGGCCGTTGGATGGACATCGTATGGTCACTGGAGCCAGAATCGTTCATATTGACTAAGTTGACAAAGCCCTCCATCATTGTCAACTTAGTAGGCCCACAAGTCAGCCACCCACTATGGTGGGTCCCAGCTAGCAGGGGGTATTCATTTTTTGGTGCGTAATAAGGAGGCACTTCCTTGCGTGCGAAGATATAGCTGCTGGGTCCGACCTGTCAGCGGGGGGGGGGGGATGTTTTATTCGCGAAATACAGAAGCCCTTCCCACGTACAGTGCACGTACGATGCGTATTAAGGAGGAACTTTCCTTGCATGCGACCATGGACCTCGTGGGTCCCAGCCGTCAGGCTCTCCACGTACAGTCCTCTTCCGATGACTCTCGTATGTTGATCACGCCGCGCCCAGCACACCGAGGTGGTGGACGACGGCAAGGCCCCAGACTGGAACGACCCGGAGATGGGGAAGACATGGCAGTGGAGTCGCAGACGGAGAGGAGTGGGAAACTTGACTGGTTCGGGTGCAGGGTGGGCCTACACTCGGCAGAGAATAACAGGAGGTGCGGAGTGGAGGGATGGCCTGGCCGTCGGCGGGGTAGCGTTTTGCTGAGGAGCGCAAAACAATGCCACTGGACGCCGAAGGCTGGAGCAGGCGGTTTCGGCAGCGCTGGGGGAAGAAGACGAGAGATTAAAGAAGAATGCCGGCCGTTGGATGTAAATCCAACGCCTTCTTAGGCTTCGACCTACTGGCCCACATGTCAGCCAGTCCATTTGTTTTTTAGTCCATTTGGTGGGCTGGGTGAAACAATGATGTAGCATCTATGCAGCCCGTTTAAATCCCATTTGCATTTTTCTCGAAATCCGCGGACTTGCTGGGCTGGGTGAAAATATCATGTTGGGCTAGACAGAGAAATGTTATAAAAACATAAACACATGATTGCACGTCAGTAAAATCTTTGCAAGCTTATGTACGCAATCACTAGGAGTTAACTTGGCAAGTTATATATAAACAATTATTATTATTATTTTGTAAGAACTTTCAACTTACGAAATAAAATATCATTTTAATTTGATGAGTTAATAGCACGTGGGGTATTATTATTTTTTAGGCTAGACATGGGATAGTTGAGTTGGTTCTAGGGGAAAGTACTGGTAGAAAACTCAGTTTACATCAAAAAAGAAAGTGGGAGAAAATTCAGAGACCTGCTGGGTCCACCTGAGGAGAGAAATATGTTGGGAGGAAGGAGATTCAAAGCACGGCAGCCGAGTGAACTAGTTTTTTTTACGGACAAGTGAACTAGTTTACATACATTAGCAAATAGCCACTAAAAAAGCAATCATGTTAATGGGTTTTTAAAAGAAATATTTCGGACAAAACATATAATTACAACACATAGGCTAATGCATGAAACACTCAGATGATAAAGGTGCTTATAAACAGATAAAGTACAACATCTAGACCTTCCTGGCACGCTTGATCATGACGCTGCGGCTGTCCTTGTACTCGTCAGTTACGGGAAGCAGACACGCCCTCATGTCCAAGATCTGCATGTACATGTCGTAGCATGCGTATGCGTCCTTGGCCGCGTAGGTTATGTAGGCTAGATTCAGAGGTACCTCCCACGTGTTCAGGTCGTCTTCTTTCATGTTGGCGTGTCAGGGGTCGATGATGGTCTCAGCAAGGTCAACCACGAAGTCCTTCTCACTAGTGCAGAACCGGGCAATAGCACCGGTTCGTAAGGCCCTTTAGTGCCAGTTACATAACCGGCACTAAATTGTGGTCACTAAAGGGCCCCCCCTTTAGTACCGGTTCAGCACGAACCGGTGCTAAAGGGCAACCACGTGGCACGAGCCAGCTCCGGGGGCCTGGAGCCCTTTAGTACCGGTTGGTAACACCAACCGGTACTATAAGGTTTGGTGGGTTTTTAGTTTTATGATTTCTTTTTCATTTAATTTTGTGTTTCCATTTTAATTCTTTTTCGTTTGATGGTATTTTACGATACTACACATTGTACACATTATGCATCATACATCATGCATGCTTTGTTTATCAACGCTGCTGCTATGTTCATTGCACCCGCAGATATAACATGCTCATGCATGCTTTTCATCATTACATCATCATATATATATATATATATATATATATAATAACAAGTCCTACTAATCATGCATCATCATACAACTTCTACTCGTTATTAATAATAAGTCATACGATCATCATCCTCATATATAGTCATCAAACCCAACCCTACATAATTGTTCTTAGCACATGATCATCAGTATCAGGTAGGACCTAAACACCCTTAAGGTAAAATAGCATAAAACAATATAGACCCTGACTCTCCATTATGAAAAATGGCGATCATCCTGTCTCCAATTCTTGCCTTTCGCTGCTTATTGCTTCCAAGAAGCTCCTTACGACTGTCCATACATTTTTTCCATTCTTTGATTGTTATGTCTCCACTTCTTTTAGAAACCCGGTATGGATAGTTGAGATTCGTAGGACGACCTAGTCGTATGTTCAAAACATGAAGGCTACCACGCGTATACATCAGATGAGGCACACAATCATTCGGGATTATCTGTTGAAAAACATAATAATAACTTTGTAGTTAGCAATGATGTACTAGTTTTAGAAGTGTGCAAAAAGATGCACGGATGTTGTAATAGTAAAAAATAATCTTACCAGGGTTTCTCCATGGTAGTTACCGTAGTTCAACAC